>NC_091221.1:11417302-11419802 GCF_040958095.1 Procambarus clarkii
AGCTGAAGACCAAATCCGTGACCTGAGGCCAGATTCACGAAGCAGTTACGCAAGCACTTACGAACGTGTACATCTTTCCTCAATCTTTGACGGCTTTGGTTACATTTATTAAACAGTTTACAAGCATGAAAACTTGCCAATCAACTGTTGTTATTGTTATAAACAGCCTCCTGGTGCTTCGGAGCTCATTAACTGTTTAATAATTGGAAACAAAGCCGCCAAAGATTGAGAAAAGATGTACAGGTTCGTAAGTGCTTTCGTGAATCTGGCCCCTGGTCACTTACAGTCCTACCCTCAAGGGTGAGGTGATACCCTGCAGACAGTGCCATAAGGCGAGTATAAGGGGGGGGGGAAAGGCGGTGGAGATGACCACTTAGGAGGTGTACCAGCTGAGTCCGACAGGGTTAGGTCTCTTGGGGGACCTATTTTGCAACTTCTGTTGGAAGGAAGAAAATTCCTCCAGGCCTATGAAGTGTCTCAGTTATTAGGTCCGGCAGGGGATAGGTCGTCACTACACAGAGACGTCAAGGTGGAACTCAAACAGAAGAGGAAATGGAGTCAGATCTCAAGACATACACTATGAGGGGACATCGAAGTGTAGCTACACCAAGTCTTACAACCAACTAGATATTAAGCAATGGAACTAAAGAAGACGACACCTGTCACATGCTAGCTAGTGTAACACAATACACACACACAGAAATCACACTAGCATGATATATCAAATGAATAAATCCCCATGGGCCGTGATGAGGGTTCGAACTTAGTGTCAGCCAATGTTTCCGTCACGCCCCAGCCACGGGACATGAGGAGACATGAGAGGGAGGCACCTGTCACGCACCAGCTAGTGCCACACACTCAACATCTTCCAAAGTTCAAGGTAAAGCAAGCATACCACTTTTCAAGAGCATATGGACTAGCAAAAGCAATGGAAAAGGAGAAGCCAGGACTGAACATTACCACCGCCACTGTGGCCATTACATGACTCTCATCTTTGGCACTAATAATCCCCACAGCATCGCTACAACACCCAACTCCAGACAAACTGGTATTTACAACCCCCAAAACCTAACTGGGATTTAATTCGCCTCCATCTTTATCCCATTAGCCATCTGCTGCAAAACGAATACAACCAAAACACCTTAAATGCCTCAGTGGTTCCCCTTAAAAAGAAGCCAGGCGCGTCTTATAAGGAATTCAATATCTCTGCCATCTTGCACGATGCATCGCGAATGAGTGATAGCAGCGTTGCCTTGACCTAGCAGACAATCTGGCCACGCAGACCTTGAACGGTGATACCCGCCGATTTCTCCTTGTGAGCGCTTAGTGACTGTAAGTGTTGACCCGTCGGTCTGTCTCTCTCCTTATCCCAGTCGTGTCACCCCGCTATACAACCCTGGCCACCAGGACACACGTGGCCACAGCCTGGCCACCAGGAGACACGTGGCTACAGCCTGGCCACCAGGAGACACATGGCTATAGCATGGCCACCAGGAGACACATGGCTATAGCATGGCCACCAGGAGACACATGGCTATAGCAGGGCCACCAGGAGACACATGGCTATAGCATGGCCACCAGGAGACACATGGCTATAGCATGGCCACCAGGAGACACATGGCTATAGCATGGCCACCAGGAGACACATGGCTATAGCATGGCCACCAGGAGACACGTGGCTACAGCCTGGCCACCAGGAGACACATGGCTATAGCATGGCCACCAGGAGACACATGGCTATAGCATGGCCACCAGGAGACACATGGCTATAGCAGGGCCACCAGGAGACACATGGCTATAGCATGGCCACCAGGAGACACATGGCTATAGCATGGCCACCAGGAGACACATGGCTATAGCATGGCCACCAGGAGACACATGGCTATAGCATGGCCACCAGGAGACAGGTGGCCACAGCATGGCCACCAGGAGACACGTGGCTACAGCATGGCCACCAGGAGACACATGGCTAAAGCATGGCCACCAGGAGACACATGGCCACAGTCTGGCCACCAGGAGACACATGGCTATAGCATGGCCACCAGGAGACACATGGCTATAGCATGGCCACCAGGAGACACATGGCTATAGCATGGCCACCAGGAGACACATGGCTATAGCATGGCCACCAGGAGACACATGGCTATAGCATGGCCACCAGGAGACAGGTGGCCACAGCATGGCCACCAGGATACACATGGCCACAGTCTGGCCACCAGGAGACACATGGCTATAGCATGGCCACCAGGAGACAGGTGGCCACAGCATGGCCACCAGGAGACACATGGCCACAGTCTGGCTGTAACAAACTAGGCTGTTGTAAGAATTATTCCAGAAGGTTCCAGAAGTTTAGAGTAGGGACCTGACCTTCAACAACACACATTCCCCCTGGGCACCAGGAGACACATTGCTATAGCATGGCCACCAGGAGACACATGGCTATAGCATGGCCACCAGGAGACACATGGCTATAGCATGGCCACCAGGAGACACATGGCTA
>NC_091221.1:11424802-11447302 GCF_040958095.1 Procambarus clarkii
ACTTGCCTGGCACAGGAGCGGCAAGTAGCACGGGCTATGGTGAGCCCGTAGTGGACTTACCCGGCACAGGAGCGGGGCAAATAGCACGGGCTATGGTGAGCCCGTAGTGTACTTACCTGGCACAGGAGCGGCAAGTAGCACAGGCTATCGTGATCCCGTAGTGTACTTACCTGGCACAGGAGCGGCAAGTAGCACGGGCTATGGTGAGCCCGTAGTGGACTTACATGGCACAGGAGCGGGGCAAGTAGCACGGGATATGGTAAGCCTGTAGTGGACTTACCTGGCAGAGGAGCGGCAAGTAGCACGGGCTATGGTGATCCAGTAGTGAACTTACCTGGCACAGGAACGGCAAGTAGCACGGGCTATGGTGATCCCGTAGTGAACTTACCTGGCACAGGAGCGGGTCAGTAACCTCGACCATCTGGTGTCGACTGCATGTATTATAAGCGCCTGACCACTGTGCCAACTGACCAAGATGCCTGGTGATGCCTCTACACTTGGGACTATATTATTCCTACTCTGCTCATACTGGTGTAGTGTTGCACAGTCTTAGAATGTGCAATTCTCAGGAATAACTGGAATTAAGAGTCACATCTTTGTCAATAATTACACATATTAATTTCACACAGAATACAAATTAGCACTAATGTTCTCACGTACAAGACAAAGTATTTAACAAGGAATTCGTTGTTTATATTTGCGGAAGTATTTAGGCAGGACTGATGCCAGAGGTTCACAGCTTGAGACGAACAACCAACTTCCCTCAATAAACGTATTCATCCTCATACAACAAAAACTATTTCAGAGGTTTAGGTAAAAATACACGAGACCCGCAGACTGTTTATAAATGGAGTGGGGGGAGTAGCTCCCCCTCGCCCCATCTCACCTCTAGACTACCATCTCCCCCGCCCCCCTTTCCACCTCTAACCCCCCCCCCCTACCCACCTCCGTCCCCCACTCACCAGCTGCCAGGTGGGCAGGACCAGCCAGCTACGCCGAGCAGACCTGCTGCATATATCAGCAGTTTACAACCACGCTGCAGATTAGTGGGCATAGTTGCTGGCTCCAGTTGTCCCACCACTTACCACCAGCACTTGCAGATGGCGCGCTCTGCTCCACACCTGCCACACCTGGCCGGCTCCACCACCTGCCACACCTGGGCCTACCTGAGCCTATTGGGCTCTATCATATCTACCATTGAAACTGTGTATGGAGTCAGCCTCCACCACATCACTGCCTAATGCATTCCATCTGTTAACTACTCTGACACTGAAAAAGTTCTTTCAAACGTCCCTGTGACTCATTTGGGTACTCAGTCTCCACCTGTGTCCCCTTGTTCGCGTACCACTAATGTTAAACAGTTTATCTTTATCTAAACTGTCAATTCCTCTGAGAATTTTGTAGGTAGTGATCATGTCTCTCCTAACTCTTCTGTCTTACAGTGTCGTGAGGTTCGGCTCCAGTTATGTTTCGTCATAGCTCATACCCCTCAGCTCGGGGACTAGCCTGGTGGCATACCTCTCAACATTTTCTAACTTCGTTTTGTGTTTGACTAGATGTGGACTCCATGCTGGCGCTGCATAGTCCAGTATTGGTCTGACATATGAGGTATACAAGGCTCGGAATGATTCCTTACACAAGTTTCTGAATGCAGTTCTGCTATTAGCCAGCCTTGCAAACGCCGCTGATGTTATCCTTTTGATGTGGGCTTCAGGGTACAGATCTGGTGTGATATCAACTCCCAGATTATTCTCTCGTCCTGACTCCTGAAGGATTTCCTCTCCCAGCTCGTATCTTGTGTTTGGCCTCCTGCTCCCTACGCCTATCTTCATCACTTTGCACTTGCTCCAGTTAAACTTTAATAGCCATTTCTTGGACCATTCCTTCAGTCTGTCCAGTTCATCCTGTAGCCTCATGCCGTCCTCCTCTATCTTAATCCTTTACGTATATCAGAAACGGGATAGGTCCAAGTACAGAGCCCTGTGGGACTCTGCTGGTGACATCACGCCAGTCTGAGGTTTCACCCCTCACAGTAACTCTCTGCTTCCTGTTCTTTAAGTACTCCCTTATCCACTGGAACACCTTACCAGTTACTCCAGCTTGTTTCTCCACCTTGTGCAACAGTCTCTTATACGGTACTGTGTCAAAAGCTTTCTGATAGTCCAAGAAAATGCAGTCTGCTCATCCTTCTCTTTCTTGGTTAATGTTTGTTGCTTGGTGTGTGTGTGTGTGTGTGTGTGTGTGTGTGTGTGTGTGTGTGTAAGAGTATCGACCTTTTGAATCCCACTCAGACAAGCTAAACACCCTAAATCTCTCCTCTTGAACCCAACACAGAGTTCAACACCTCTACCCCGCACCCTCAACACCTCTACCCCGCACCCTCAACACCTCTACCCCGCACCCTCAACACCTCTACCCCGCACCCTCAACACCTCTACCCCGCACCCTCAACACCTCTACCCCGCACCCTCAACACCTTTTGTTGCTTCCTTTTTACCTCTCATTTTAGAGATGAAAAATACAGCACGACTTGTAAAAAAAAAACACGTTATTAATCATACATCTTATGACATTATTAACATTAATAAAGTCATTATAGTATAATAGAATGTCTATCTGAGGATGAAGACCAGATGCTTAGGACCAGCCTCACCCAATTTTGCACAGTGATGCCTGTGCCTTCAGTGCCCAACATGGGCGGGTAGGGGTTGGCATCATTAAAAAGAATGCCGTGTGACAACATGCCATAGTGACAACCCCCACCACGAGTGAGCATTGTTATGAGATCCCTGGATTTGAAGGTTCTCGTAATCCCTCTTATCATTTTTCTGGCTGATGCAATATTTGCTTGGTTATGCTCCCTAAACGTTAGGTCGTCAGACATCATTATTCCCAGAGTCTTTACATGTTGCTTTCCTACTATGGGCAGATTAGATTGTCTTGCTCTTTGTATTTTGCTTAAGATCCTAACTTTTACCATACCTTAGTATATGAAATTTATCATTGTTAAACATGTTATTTTCTGCTGCCTAATTGAAAACTTTATTAATGCGTGTTGCCCGTCCGCTTAGTCTATAGATTCTAACCAAAGTTTGGCTATACCTTCCTTGTGTAGTGGAGCTATACCTTCCTTGTGTAGTGGAGCTATACCTTCCTTGTGTAGTGGAGCTATACCTTCCTTGTGTAGTGGAGCTATACCTTCCTTGTGTAGTGGAGCTATACCTTCCTTGTGTAGTGGAGCTATACCTTCCTTGTGTAGTGGAGCTATACCTTCCTTGTGTAGTGGAGCTATACCTTCCTTGTGTAGTGGAGCTATACCTTCCTTGTGTAGTGGAGCTATACCTTCCTTGTGTAGTGGAGCTATACCTTCCTTGTGTAGTGGAGCTATACCTTCCTTGTGTAGTGGAGCTATACCTTCCTTGTGTAGTGGAGCTATACCTTCCTTGTGTAGTGGAGCTATACCTTCCTTGTGTAGTGGAGCTATACCTTCCTTGTGTAGTGGAGCTATACCTTCCTTGTGTAGTGGAGCTATACCTTCCTTGTGTAGTGGAGCTATACCTTCCTTGTGTAGTGGAGCTATACCTTCCTTGTGTAGTGGAGCTATACCTTCCTTGTGTAGTGGAGCTATACCTTCCTTGTGTAGTGGAGCTATACCTTCCTTGTGTAGTGGAGCTATACCTTCCTTGTGTAGTGGAGCTATACCTTCCTTGTGTAGTGGAGCTATACCTGCTAATTTGAACGCTTCTGGTGTCCTCGTGCTATGGTTTATAGATTCTAGCCAAAGTTTGGCTATACCTTCCTTGTGTAGTGGAGCTATACCTGCTGATTTAAATGCTTCTGTTGTCCCCCGGCGGTTCAAAGCATGTGCATCTTGCCAACTTCTCTTGCAAAGTCTGCAGTGCACGTGTTAATATCACTTACAGCGCCCAGGGTTGGGATATCGTTCATAAAGAAGCTGTCCAGATCCTCAACTTTCACCATTATTAGGGAGCTTAACATACCTCGTCTTCCCTGGGGTATACCTGGCCTGGGATCTGGGAGTTGTTCTGTACAGCATGCTCAAGCTTCTTGGCTTATACTGACTACCCTCACCTTCCCTCTTGGCTTATACTGACTCCCCTCATCTTCCCTCTTGCCTTATACTGACTACCCTAACCTTCCCTCTTGCCTTATACTGACTCCCCTCACCTTCCCTCTTACCTTATACTGACTCCCCTCACCTTCCCTCTTGCCTTATATACCACACACACACACACCAGACGATCACCAGGGATATTTTGACGAGCAACGCCGAAATAATTGATAGATACAATGACAATAGAAGATTAGACATCAGTGAAGCGCTGCATATCAACATATATATATATACAGAGAGAGAGAGAGAGAGGCAGGGCTGGACACTGTTGATCTGATCCACTTGGGTAGTTGTGACCTCTTAGACCGACGCTCAACACTTTATATGCAAAACATAAAGCTGCCTTATAGTGCACAAGGTTAGGGGAAATTGGCACACACTGTACGCACCTAGTTGTGCTTGCGGGGGTTGAGCACTGGCTCTTTGATCCCGCCTCTCAACCGTCAATCAACTGGTGTACCGATTCCTGAGCCTATTGGACTCTATCATATCTACATTTGAAACTGTGTATGGAGTCAGTCTCCACCACATCACTGCCTAATGCATTCCATCCGTTAACTACTCTGACACTGAAAAAGTTCTTTCTAATGTCTCTGTGGCTCATTTGGGTACTAAGTTTCCACCTGTGTCCCCTTGTTCGTGTCCCACCCGTGCTAAAGAGTTTGTCTTTGTCCACCTCGTGCCTCGGGGGGCCTCGTAGCCTGGTGGATAGCGCGCAGGAGTCGTAATTATGTGGCGCGGGTTCGATTCCCGCACGAGGCAGAAACAAATGGGCAAAGTTTCTTTCACCCTGAATGCCCCTGTTACCTAGTAGTAAATAGGTACCTGGGAGTTAGTCAGTTGTCACGGGCTGCTTCGGCTGCTTCCTGGGGGTGGAGGCCTGGTCGAGGACCGGGCCGCGGGGACACTAAAAGCCCCGAAATCATCTCAAGATAACCTCAAGAAGATAACCTTGTCAATTCCCCTGAGAATTTTGTAGGATGAGCCGTAGAGCTGAATCTCGACCAATGGAGACACAACTAGGTAAGCGCTGGTTCACCACTCACCAGGGACTCAACTCTCTCCAGCATCAACACAAACATTTAATTCTCAACTCACGATGCTGACATTCAATAGTTGGCAAATTTAATCTTCTCATCTGAATAATTTAAACCCCTCAAAAAGTTGTGTGTGTAATATTCATATACAATATATAATATATAATATATATATATATATATATATATATATATATATATATATATATATATATATATATATATATATATATATATGCAAGTGTCGATCACAAAACACTGATCATTGGTCTGCGGAGAAACCACAGAGAATGGGTAAGGGGAATGTTGAATTGAATTTAATTATCAGGGGAAAGCGCCCAGCCATTACGACTTTATAGCACTTAAAAGGGGTCAGGAGAAGGATTTGGGATGGGACGGTGGGAAGGAATGGTCGCCAACCAATTGGAGAGTCGGGGATTGAACGCCGACCTGCAGGAAGAGACCCCGGCGCTCTCTAGGGTATGTTGAAACGTTTCCGGCCGGTCAGAAACGTTATCAACATGAGACTGGTATTAATTTATGGTATTAAAAGTGCCCAAACGTCTCGTGCGTTGTATCTACTTACAAGTCTATGTGTTTACACTATTAATTGAGGACGGGAGAAAAGCATTACCAGCAGTAGCGGTTTCGTCGAACAGAATTTAACTGAGTCTGCCCTAATTAGTGTCCAAATCTGTTCAATATTAGTACTATTATATATAAACTAGACCCGTATTTAACTTTACTATAGTTCTAGATATCACGTTTTCCTTGGATGAGTATTAACATTTAGTTTCCCATTTTCCCTCATTTAATAGTTCGTATCCTAAACAATACATATTTCTCTAGTTCCCTTTCGTTATAAACATTTACGTATGTTAGTAACTATGCCATTCACAGCCCTAAATACAGGTGCTCGTATCTGATAAGTTAATAATTCTGTCTCTGCGATTTATTAATTATACTGTATTAATTATTTATTTATTATAATATAAATAATATTCTACCCTGACCCCGTGTTGCTGTACTGGACCCCAGGGAGCTGGGACAGGACCCCAGCCCTCCACCCTGACCCCATGTTGCTGTACTGGACCCCAGGGAGCTGGGACAGGACCCCAGCCCTCCACCCTGACCCCGTGTTGTTGTACTGGACCCCAGGGAGCTGGGACAAGACCCCAGCCCTCCACCCTGACCCCATGTTGCCGTACTGGACCCCAGGGAGCTGGGACAAGACCCCAGCCCTCCACCCTGACCCCATGTTGCTGTACTGGACCCCAGGGAGTTGGGACACGACCCCAGCCCTCCACCCTGATCCCATGTTGCCGTACTGGACCCCAGGGAGCTCAGGCTCTTGACCAACTTAGATAAAAAATGGCTAAATCGTCAAAATAAGCATCTCCAATAACAAGTAAGGAATCAAGGAATCAAAACATAAACAAAGAATAAGAAAGTGTTGGCACATAAATGTTGAGCTCAGTCATGCAATCCGCTGAAGATTGGTGCCAAGAATCATATTAAGTTTATATATACAAGGAATATTATGATACCAAATAGTGACCACATGTTTATATCTTAAGAATTTCGACAAATTCGGTTACCACCATCCCCATTAACCCCATTAAATAATGGCTGTACCCATTGCTTCAGATATGATCAAATCTAACTTTCAATACAATTAAAATCACCCCTTCAGAAAGGCGTTAATTAATATTTTAATGAACATAAAAGCTGATATAAGCAATGATGAACGTTCAGATATTGATAACATGTTATAGAATACCATAGCCAGGTATAGGGAGATAAAATATCTCCCTATAATAATAGAAAAAGACCTGGGAGTGGACATATCAACAAACTGACTGGAGGTGGAACATGAACACAGATGTAACATGGGTAACACAGATGTAACATGGGTAACACAGATGTAACATGGGTAACACAGATGTAACATGGGTAACACAGATGTAACATGGGTAACACAGATGTAACATGGGTAACACAGATGTAACATGGGTAACACAGATGTAACATGGGTAATACAGATGTAACATGGGTAACACAGATGTAACATGGGTAACACAGATGTAACATGGGTAACACAGATGTAACATGGGTAACACAGATGTAACATGGGTAACACAGATGTAACATGGGTAACACAGATGTAACATGGGTAACACAGATGTAACATGGGTAACACAGACGTAACATGGGTAACACAGACGTAACATGGGTAACACAGATGTAACATGGGTAACACAGATGTAACATGGGTAACACAGATGTAACATGGGTAACACAGATGTAACATGGGTAACACAGATGTAACATGGGTAACACAGATGTAACATGGGTAACACAGATGTAACATGGGTAACACAGATGTAACATGGGTAACACAGATGTAACATGGGTAACACAGATGTAACATGGGTAACACAGATGTAACATGGGTAACACAGATGTAACATGGATAACACAGATGTAACATGGGTAACACAGATGTAACATGGATAACACAGATGTAACATGGATAACACAGATGTAACATGGGTAACACAGATGTAACATGGGTAACACAGATGTAACATGGGTAACACAGATGTAACATGGGTAACACAGATGTAACATGGATAACACAGATGTAACATGGGTAACACAGATGTAACATGGGTAACACAGATGTAACATGGGTAACACAGATGTAACATGGGTAACACAGATGTAACATGGGTAACACAGATGTAACATGGATAACACATTACAACATGGGTGTAAATACCCCTCAAATTATAGGGGAAAGTTGGCACATCAAGTCCGCAGTCATTGTGGCTACATGTCCAGTCCAATGTGTTAAGAGGACACAACCTCGAACATGAGAATGGGACTCCACAAGGAGGAGTCCTCAGTCCTAGTCATTTTACCACAACAGCTAACACTGTGTGGCTTGATAGAATTCCTATCGACTTACTCTATACGGCTTTAATTTCTTAACCTTTTCTTATGTACACACCGAGAGACGTATCCCTACTTCTCGCAGGCGATGAGTCACAATAACGTGACTGAAGTATGTTGACCAGACCACACACTAGAAAATGAAGGGACGACGACGTTTCGGTCCGTCCAGGACCATTCTCAAGTCGATTGTGAGAAGAACCCCTACTTCTTGGTGTGTAAATTGTATTGAAAACTAGATTTGACCATTTCTGAAGTTTTGAAGTGTGAGAGTTGACTTTGAGAATATGCTAAAGTCACTTAGACTTTAATCTCTGGGGGATGTAAATAAGGTCTTGGATACATAGAGGCATTAGGGAACAGGAGATAATTCTGGCTCACTGCACATCATCATTTATTGGCCTTTCTCTTATTATCCCGTTTCCATCACCTTACACTTGCTGATATTGAACTCCAACAGCAAGTGAAGAACTCCTTTCTTAGAGAGAGAGAGAGAGAGAGAGAGAGAGAGAGAGTAAAAAGAAAGTCTGCGAGAAAGCAAGAAGATGAAACACGCAGAAACTCAATGAGAAAGTTGGATGAGAGGAAAAACAGGTTTCTTTGTTCTGGTGATAGAGGTCTCTGAGAACATGCTGGTATATACCTTCCATATACGGCATATATTACTGTATCATTTTATTCAATATAATGAATGACGCATTTACAAATATGCTCATTTATATATTTGTTCCAGTTACATTAACTCGCATGCCGGCCTTACAATGATCATAGTGTCCTCCCCTTACAATGACCATAGTGTCCTCCCCTTACAATGACCATAGTGTCCTCCCCTTACAATGACCAGAGCGTCCTCCTTTTCCTGGAGCCCTAACTCTACTATCCCCTTCCCTTCACCCCCGTCCCGTTTCTCTTCAGTTATAAGACAACATTCCACAGTTCCACCACGGTCCCTACCCCTGGCCCCTGGCCTCCCCTTGGCCACCACGGTCCCTACCCCTGGCCCCTGGCCTCCCCTTGGCCACCACGGTCCCTACCCCTGGCCCCTGGCCTCACCTTGGCCACCACGGTCCCTACCCCTGGCCCCTGGCCTCACCTTGGCCACCACGGTCCCTACCCCTGGCCCCTGGCCTCACCTTGGCCACCACGGTCCCTACCCCTGGCCCCTGGCCTCCCCTTGGCCACCACGGTCCCTACCCCTGGCCCCTGGCCTCCCCTTGGCCACCACGGTCCCTACCCCTGGCCCCTGGCCTCTCCTTGGCCACCACGGTCCCTACCCCTGGCCCCTGGCCTCCCCTTGGCCACCACGGTCCCTGCCCCTGGCCCCTGGCCTCATCTTGGCCACCACGGTCCCTTCCCCTGGCCCCTGGCCTCCCCTTGGCCACCACGGTCCCTACCCCTGGCCCCTGGCCTCCCCCTTGGCCACCACGGTCCCTGGCCCCTGGCCTCACCTTGGCCACCAAGTTCGACATAGTCCCCCCTCGCATTATTGCCCAGATTTCCCTGGCGTCAACCCCAGAAAATGAAAACATTTTCCCGTTTTCCTCCTCCTGAACATAACAGAATTACCGGCAGGAAAAGTTAACTGTAATATTTGTGTGACAATCTGGAATGACCCAAACATTTCTTCCACATTGAGGCTAATGTGACGATTTTGTCCAAGTTTGTTTGTTAGTGAGAGAGTTGGAGTGTCACGCGTCTCTTCAGCTGGCCTCGTCTATCACCATGTTCACAGGTCTTAATATGTGGGTTAAGACCGTTGAACCAAATGAGGTGCAACGGTCTTAGATCTTAAGATATTGACTCCAATCGTTTGTCTTCGTTTTGAATCACTAAGAGTCGTTAGGAGACACGGGCGACGAAGGGGTATCTTCTTCTTGTTGCCCCTGAGTATAGTTTCAGGGTATAAGGTATTCTCATTCGTATTTTATTCTCATTATAAGGTACACTCATTCGGTATAAGCCACTCAACGACTAACTACATAATTATCCAGAACAAATTCCACTATGTAACACTATTTCTGTGTTCCTGGATATTGTTACTGTGTGAGTGTTCATGCCTCCAGAGAATAGACAATGTCTATTATTCCCCCTCGACCTTCGCCTTGACGTAGGCCTCAGACGTGTAAGGAGAAGGCTGGAGACTTGTGGAACAAGGGGCCACGGCTGTAGTTCCTTCAAGACAACCTTCAAGAAGTCATCTCTAAGCTGTGGGATAAAAGTCAAAGCAACATTTGATGAGAATTATAGACATTTTCTATTCTTTGGAGGAATAAGCAATCACAAAATAACACTTAATACCCGGGAACAAACCTGTGTTACATTGTGAATCATCGTAGATATATGCAATTTAAACTGGAGATTATAAGAGGCTTCCAGGGGGGTCAAATATGGCATGATAGAACAAGCTCTTTTGAGGTCACCGACCCTCGCCTCTATCACTCCAGCCTCCACGGATCAAACAGGTTCCGTCAACTTCAGTCACCCTTCCCCTCCCCCTCCTGGGGGGCCGGTGACCCCCTTCCATTAGGGGCCCCCCTGACCCCTCCCCCCCTGAAACCCCCCCTGACCCCTCCTGGCACTTAACCAACTCTTCATTCATCACCACACGTAAACAAATAGTACAATGAGTCGGAAATGATAACAACTTTTTACCACAATGGAAGATCAGAAGAGATATGATCTCAACGTACAAGATACCGAGAAAAATAGACAAAATGGAAACAGATTTCGAGGTGAGGGACAAGAGGACGACGCGACACAGGTGAAAGTTAGAGCCAGCGAGGACCCAGAGGACAGCGGGTCATCACCCACCATCACTGTATCAACAGGATATCACCGCAGTCATATATGGGATATAACAGCAGTCATATATGCAGCAGGCACACCAGGTATGAGGTGGAACTCTACATCTGGAGCCAGATTCACGAAGCAGTTACGCAAGTACTTACGAACGTGTACATCTTTCCTCAATCGTTGACGGCTTTGGTTACATTTATTAAACAGTTTACAAGCATGAAAACTTGCCAATCAACTGTTGTTATTGTTATAAACAGCCTCCTGGTGCTTCGGAGCTCACTAACTGTTTAATAAGTGTAAACAAAGCCGCCAAAGATTGAGAAAAGATGTTTAGATTCGTAAGTGCTGGCGTAACTGCTTCGTGAATCTGACTCCTGGACTCTAAAGCGTGCAGCCAGTGCACAACTCGTCTCGCGCACCAAGGTAAGCACTTGTCTTCAAGGTAATAAATCCGCTTCACCAATTACGACGAAGTGATTAGTCTTCCTGCCATTTATATACCTCTTATAAGACCCTAACCCCAACACCTTCCATTATAAGTACTCGGGCAGACTAGATGATAGGTTATCTTGAGATGATTTCGGGGCTTTTTAGTGTCCCCGCGGCCCGGTCCTCGACCAGGCCTCCACCCCCCAGGAAGCAGCCCGTGACAGCTGACTAACACCCAGGTACCTATTTTACTGCTAGGTAACAGGGGCATAGGGTGAAAGAAACTCTGCCCATTGTTTCTCGCCGGCGCCTGGGATCGAACCCAGGACCACAGGATCACAAGTCCAGCGTGCTGTCCGCTCGGCCGACCAGCTCCTGGGTAAAGTATATGATTAGTCTGCGATGTGCACTAATACACCCTTGTGAGGCCAGACAAGATGGCGACGGTCAAGGCTGATGTTATTGTCATTGTTACGTCACGTCACGTGTCTAAGCCAATGGAAACGTGAGAAATTATAGTGAGCTATGATTGGTGAAGCACAAGCCAATCAGCATGGAGTTCAACATCGGAGGCCACAAGACCTCAAGAGCTAATGACTGGAGGAACAGCACCGGACTATTCTGCAGCCCGTCCTCATTAACAAAGACCAAAAATGGCGGCTCGGTAATCCAGCCGCCAAACCCCCCTCTTTATGAGTGAAAAACGGTTTATACACGACTCTCAACTGATGACGTTCGAACATTTTTCGAAGTGCTTCGCTGACGACCTCTGTTTGAATCACAACTCTGTCAGCAGCCCGTCCTCCAAACAAAGATCCAAAAGTGATTCCATGCACCCGCCAAACCCCCCGTTTATGAATAAAAAACGGTTTACACACGACTCACAACTGATGACGTCCGAACACTTCCGAAACAAATGCTTCACTGACGACTTGTGTTCGAGCCACAACGCTGTAAATGCTTCACCCACGTACTACAAATATTCGCCAACAGAACCTAAACACCTAACCTAAACCTAACCTAACCTAACCTAACCTAAACCTAACTATACATAGAACTGTATTATATAATAATATTAACATATATATCAGAACAAACCTATTTTTAATACAGAATACTATGAAAGGGAATGGAAGGATATTGCAGGGGTGGGAGGGGGGGGGAGGGCCGCTGCTTTAACGAGCCTGGCCGTAGGATGGGTGGCCATTGTGAGCGCTGACGAGGTGGTTACTGGCGCCTGTCATATGTGATCCGGGTAGCGGGCCTCCTGGGGCGACCATGCTCAAGATGGCGAGGTCCAAGAAAGCCTTGAGTGACTCTGAGGTAACCATCAGTTACGTTACAGTAACTACGGTCAGTTACGGGCACATGGAGGTTGCTTCCCGGTGAGTTGAATTGCTGTAATGAGGCTAAGCTTGACCTTCAAATGTTAATACAGTACCAGTAGGTACTGGTGCTACCAGTACCAGCAGGTGAGTATAACTGGCTGCAAGTGGCGGTCACCTGGTACACCTGTGTAACCAGCGTGGCATGTGTGTTATGGGTACATATGTGGGATGTTACTGGTGGTGATGGCTGAGACTTGGTCTATATCACCACTAATGTCTAGTTACATTTCATCCCTTAATACCATTCTTCCCTTTTTATGTTTATTACCTTCCTACCTTGCCTCCCTCCCTACCTTGCCTCCCTCCCTACCTTGCCTCCCTCCCTACCTTGTCTCCCTCCCTACCTTGCCTCCCTTCCTACCTTGCCTCCCTCCCTACCTTGCCTCCCTTCCTCCCTACCTTGTCTCCCTCCCTACCTTGCCTCCCTACCTTGCCTCCCTCCCTACCTTGCCTCCCTTCCTCCCTACCTTGCCTCCCTCCCTACCTTGCCTCCCTTCCTCCCTACCTTGCCTCCCTCCCTACCTTGCCTCCCTCCCTACCTTGCCTCCCTTCCTCCCTACCTTGCCTCCCTCCCTACCTTGCCTCCCTTCCTCCCTACCTTGCCTCCCTTCCTCCCTACCTTGCCTCCCTCCCTACCTTGCCTCCCTCCCTACCTTGCTTGCCTGTGGCCGCCTGGCCCTGACCAACACCACAAGTGGAGAGAGAGTATGAACACAGAACAAAAACACTAACAGCCTCGTAGGACAAAAACACCACCAATGTGTTTATGTTTTTAAACAATCAAACAAATCCACAACTTCAAGTTTTCAAAATCTTATTTTATCTAAACAGTCACAATCCGTACTTAATCTCTATTATTAACTTGAGGAGAAATATTTGATCTTTCCTTAACAAGCAGCTTGTAACACAATCGACGTTTCGGTCCCAGGACGGACCGAAACGTCGTCGTCCCTTCACCTTCTAGTGTGTGGTCTGGTCAACGAAAATGGGTCGAGTCAGTACATGTGACAACCAGTCGGGACCAGGAGGTAAAGCTCGACCCTGCAGAGGGAGACGTGTGAGAGCAACACACACACACACACGAACGAGTGATGTGCCTGACACAGTTAGTCAACTGAGCGTGCAAAGTGTGGTCGGGGCAATTAATAGGTCCAGATCATTGACCTGTGTTTTCTTGACCCCTTGCTTAACGTTAAGGCTTTGTCCACATGGTGGTGTGTGCTTGTTCCCTGACGGCTGTCCTGGCTTGTTCCCTGACAGCTGTCCTGGCTTGTTCCCTGACGGCTGTCCTGGCTTGTTCCCTGACGGCTGTCCTGGCTTGTTCCCTGACGGCTGTCCTGGCTTGTTCCCTGACAGCTGTCCTGGCTTGTTCCATGACGGCTGTCCTGGCTTGTTCCATGACGGCTGTCCTGGCTTGTTCCATGACGGCTGTCCTGGCTTGTTCCATGACGGCTGTCCTGGCTTGTTCCCTGACGGCTGTCCTGGCTTGTTCCCTGACGGCTGTCCTGGCTTGTTCACTGACGGCTGTCCTGGCTTGTTCCCTGACGGCTGTCCTGACTTGTTCCCTGACACCTGTCCTGGCTTGTTCACTGACATCTGTCCTGGCTTGTTCACTGACAACTGGTCATCGTTGGTCATTGCCTTGTTCATTGTCAGCTGGTCTAGTTGACAATTACACACTGAGTTCTATTAGTTAGGAAAAGAAGATCCATCTATCTATTTTTGCAGTAATTCCTTCTGAGGGCATTTTTGTATGTAATCACTCCATGGCCACATAAGTCGAAAGCTTTTGCAAAATCTGTGTATACTCCATCAGTATTTTGCTTGTATTACATGGCATCTAAGGTCATTCATAGTGGTCTAGGAACTGTGAGAGGCATGAACGCCCTGTTCTGAACTCATGCTGTGACTCCATGTGTTCCACTCTTTCAAGGATTTTAATGTGATGTTAATGCTATAGGTCTATAATTTTTTGCCTTTGCTTTATTCCCTCCTTTGTGGAGTGGTGCTATCTCTGCTGTTTTACGTATGTTGGGGATAACACTAGTATCTAGGTCATGTCTCGAAATAATATTAAGGGCCTGTGATAGTGTTTTTTTTACTATTTTTGTTGAATATGAAATTCCAGGAATCAGAGCCTGGTGCAGAATGCGTAGGAATACTGTCTATGGCTACTGTCTATGGCTACTTCCAAGTCCAGTGGGGTTAGAGTGACATCTGATTCATGATTTTATGAACTAAAATTTTGAGGTTATTTTAGTGTGTTTAGGGATTCATTGAAAACAGATTCTAAGTGTATACTCAGAATTTCACTCATTTCTTTGTCATCTGTGAAAGTTCCATCTCCCTTGCTCAGGGGCACAATACTAGATGTAATTTTTGTTCTTGATTTTCTATGAGAGAAAAAGTATTTTGGATTCCTCTCTATTTCACTAATGTCCTTTTGTTCTCTGCTTCTTCTGGATTTTATACAATTCCTGTAGCTTTAGTTCAATCTTTTCTGTTTCTCTACATAGCCTTCCTTGTCGTTCTTGAGATAAGCCGGAGCGTTCACCTTGTTCTGTAAGTTATTTTCTTTGCCAATAGAGGGAATGACGTTCTGTTCAAGTTAGATTTTTTTTTCTTAAGAAACATATATCTTGAGGTTATCTTGAGATGATTTCCGGGCTTTAGTGTCCCCGCGGCCCGGTCCTCGACCAGGCCTCAACCCCCCAGGAAGCAGCCTGTGACAGTTGACTAACTCCCAGGTACCTATTTACTGCGCCCGGGATCAAACCCGGGACCACAGGATCACGCGTACAATGTTCTGTCCGCTCAGCCACCGGCTCCCCACCTGGCTTGAGCATATTTCCTGAGCTACTCAGCTAATTTTTATGAGGCATTGATTTAGGTTTGAATTTTCTAGCTGTTCACCAACTTGCTTCTGTAAGGTCTTGGTGTACTGTGCGAAGTTAATCTGTTTATTATTAAAACTGAGTTTGCTGAATTGTCCTTCTCTAGAATTTGGGAGTGGCTGATCAGGTGTGTTTCCCCAGGCTAATCTGAACTTCAGTTGTGATCTGAGTAATAGGTATTTGTTGTCATTATCTTCCTAATCAGGTCATTATCTTCCTAATCAGGTCATAGTTATTTGTGGAATTAAGGTCTAGGGTGTTTTCTAGTTGGCTCTACTACTTACTGGCTTAAAGCAAATCTGTCATACATCTTTAAGTAGTCATTTGTGTATGACTTCAATTAGACTACCTCCTGGGATTCTCTCTGATATAACTGTATTTGCTACGTTCTTCCATTGTAGATGCCGTAGGTTGAAGGTATGTATGAAGGTATGTATCCCAGGTATGTACATTGAAGGTATGTATCCCAGGTATGTATGAAGTCCCCAAGTAAGATAATGTTTGGAGCTGGGTTTATGAGGTATTCTAAGCATTATTCTATTGTCATTAGTTGGTCTTTACACTGCTGAGGATTGGCCTCTGGTGACGTACCCAGAAGGACAATAACCACATTTAGGATCTCTAGTTTGATTGTCAGCACTTCCACCATACTGTTTGTGATGTTGAGCAGCTGTGTGTGTGTGTGTGTGTGTGTGTGTGTGTGTGTGTGTGTGTGTGTGTGTGTGTGTGTGTCGTTGATGTACTCACTCTGTAACTTGTGTTTCCCGTCACATCTGAAGATTGTGCTCCGGTCTCCATATTTCACTGTTCCAGTGATCCTTTGTGTGTGCTCCGGTCTCCATATTTCACTGTCCCAGTGATCTTTTGTGTGTGCTCCGGTCTCCATATTTCACTGTTCCAGTGATCCTTTGTGTGTGCTTCAGTTAGAGCTGCAAACACTGCATTTGTCTCATTTACGTCACTTATAAAGTAGACGGTTTTATATACGTCTTTTTATGCCCTAAATGTTAGCAAATAGGAATGATGTTATCGTATCTGGGAAGTGTCAGATATTGGACTTGGTGTTAGTTATCTGGGGTTCTGGTAAGGGGACCACTGTGCTTGTGTCCTCTAACATTTGGCCGAGTTGGTGGTTGAGTCTGGATATTGTTAGCCATTTTTCTCATTAATTTTTCTAAACAAAAATCTTCCTGGTATGTAGAGCTGTGGCTCTTTTAACAGTGACGTCTTTTATCTAGTAACGTCTAGTATCTGTAACCCCTAGAATCTATAACCCCTAGTGTCTATAATCCCTAGTATCTATATCCCTTAGTATCTATATCCCGTAGTATCTATAATCCCTAGTATCTATAACCCCTAGTATCTATATCCTCTAGTATCTATAACTCCTAGTATCTATAACCCCTACTATCTATATCCTCTAGTATCTATAACCTCTAGTATCTATAACATCTAGTATCTATAACCCCTAGTATCTATAACCCCTAGCATCTATAACCCCCTAGTATCTATAACCCTTTAGTATCTATAACCCCCTAGTATCTATAACCTAGTTCAGCCATTCCGCTGAACCAGCTGCCTGGTTCCTCTTATATGAAAAGCTGGACAGGACCAATGAAGTAAATATGAACTTTGATAGAACTCTCTCTCTCTCTCTCTCTCTCTCTCTCTCTCTCTCTCTCTCTCTCTCTCTCTCTCTCTCTCTCTCTCTCTCTCTCTGATGAAGGTCATTCATTGTATGACAGTTCCAAAGTGATGTGTTGTCCTACCCGTCGACCTCCACCTGACCGGAAAGTCATATACACAAGAGCTACAGCATATCCACATTAAAGAGAAGCTTCTGTTCCTGGCGAAGAGTGGAACGGACATGACATACCTGGTGGGAGAGAGGTGGGAGGGTGGAAGGAGGAGGGTGTCATGGTACAGCTGGTGGTGTGGAAGAGGAGTGACATCACCCACGCCCACATGAGGCCATGATGGGCTGTTGGCATGCACCTTCTCTGACGAGCCTCATGCATGACACCTTGTTTAGCTCATGATGTCCCTCTGCCTCGCCACATACCCCAGTATCTTGCTCTGCTTGACACGCTCTTCCCCTCACATATGTTCTTTCTGGCCTCCCTCTCACTCCTCTTCCGTCTGCACCTTCCATCTATGACCCCTCGTTCTGCTCTTCCTAGCTTTGAACAACTTCTTTTATCTAATTTGTCAGTTTCCCTTAGAATCTTATACGTTATCTTATCGCCCCTACTTCTCTTTTTCCTCCAGTATGGGAAGGACCAGCTCTCTCAGTCCTTCATATCTTAATCCCTTCAGCTCTGGAATAAGTCTTCCTGCATACCTTTGGATCTTGTCTAGTTTATTTGTCCTTTTTTCAGGTAAGGGTTCAATGCTGGGGATGGATATTCAAGAGTGGGTCCAGCTTCGCTGCGTATACAGCCTGGAAAGCCCATTTGTAGAAGTTTCTGAAGGACACGCGGATGTTGGCCAGTGTGCCATATGGGGCTGTTGTTATTCATTAAGTGAGCTGGCATCAGATTTGGTGTTGTGTCCACTCCCAGGTCTTTCTCCTTTTTCTGATTGAAGAATATGTTTTCCCTTCATCCTATACTGTTGTACTGGTCTTCGCACCCCTGTTCTAATCTTCATTTAGAACAGGTTCTAATCTTCATTTGGAATAGGTTCCAATCTCTGGACTGGATTGTAACTGGATTTGATTTGATTGAATTGTTGCAATCTTTGATTACATTTGGCTGGGTTAAACTCTTGCAGCTATTTTTCAGATCACTTCTGGAATGTGTCCATGACCGCTTGCGATGCCTCACATTCTCTCTCTCTGCCCTGACTCTTCTCATCAGTTTTGCATCATCTGCAAACACTGATATGAAGGAGCCAATTTCCTGTGGCAGGTCGTTGACATTTATCAGAAACAGGATGGGCCCGAGAACCGGCGCTTGTGGTACTCCCCTTGTAACCTCTCTCCACTCTGATGTCTCTGCTCTCACTGTAGCCCTTTGCCTCCTTCCTGAGAGGTACTCTCTGATCCACCATACGACTGTTTCAGATACCCTAGCGTCCTTCCTGAGTTTGAGTTGGAGTGTTTCGACAGACTTCTTACAGTCGAGGAATATACAGTCTACCCATCGCTCTCTCTCTTGTTTGAGTTCTGTCATTAGCCACTTTGTTGTAGAACAGCAAGTTTGTCAAGCAGGATTTTCCTTGACTAAATCTATGCTGGTGTCCTGAGACAAAATTGATCAGTTCTAAATGTTCTACCAGCCTGCTTCGGGTCACTTTCTCTAGCAACTTGAAGGGGGATACTTGTTAGTGATAAGGGTCTGTAGTTTAACGGTTAATGTCTTCCACCTTTCTTGAAGATTAGTACCACAATACCCACTTTCCAGCAGTCAAGAAGTTCTCCTGATTCTAGAGAGGAAGTCAATATTATGGGAAGTGGGCTGCACAATGCTTCAGCTGCATTTTGTAGTATCAAAGGAAATATTTTGTCTGGTCCCACGTCTATTCTCACATGCGGTTCCTGAAGTTGTATCTTTACTTCTACTTGTGTCACTGTTATGTCAATGTGGCTCTCCTGTGGAACTGCTCATTCCGTCTGGGGCTCTAAGCTCTGGTCCTTATCACAGTCCTTATCAGCAAATCCTTATCATTTTCCATGTTTCTTCCCACACTTTCTTCAAGTCTGATAACCTGATTATTCACAGTCATCTGTGAATGTTCTGTGAATGAATGACTCTTCCTGTGACTATGGTACAGTTTGGGCTCGGACTGTGCCTTGTATGTAAAGTCATTCTCGTAAGCCATTCCGCTGAAATTATAGTTTTTGTGTAACTATGTAGTCCAAGGTACCAATATGTGATAATGGAGCTCCAGTAAGGATCTTTTTTACTATTGTTTATAGAGTCCGGGAAAAATAAAGTTGAAAAATAAACAAATATTCCTAGACCTTGTATAGCAGTGTGCGTGCGTGCGTGTGTACGTATCTGCATGTGTACACACACACACACACACACACACACACACACACATAATCTGAGGTTGTTGGGTGCGTGGTAACTGATGGTAACGATGGGGTGAAAGTGTGGGTTGTCCTTGTGCATGCCCGCCTCTCTCACACACACACACACGCACACACTCACGTGCGTGCACTGGTGACCACAGCACCCAATACACCCATTGCACGCCACTCTCCCAAAACCAGACCATGCCATCATTCCGGGTCAGAGCCTTGGCTGGATGTCATCATTATTGCGTTCAACATAACAGCTTTCAGCCTCCAAATTGGCCCAAGGGGTCGTAGAAAATTACCCTAGATCTTAAATGTGGCCAATCTGAGGGTGTAGGAGTGGAGCCAGTCGTCTCCGTCGCGCTCTGGCTAAAGCCTCTGGAATGTGCTCCTATTAGCCAAGTGCGGCGATGAATATGTCGTTAAATTCCCTATTAAGATAATGTTCTGGATTATGGATGGTGGGTGTCTTGTTGCAGGCGAGGAGTCACAATAACGTGGCTGAAGTATGTTGACCAAACCACACACTAGAAAGTGAAGGGACGACGACGTTTCGGTCCGTCCTGGACCGTTTTTAAGTTGATTGTGACCATTCTCACACTCGACTTGAAAATGGTCCAGGACGGACCGAAACGTCGTCGTCCCTTCACTTTCTAGTGTGTGGTCTGGTCAACGGTGTCTTGGTTAGTGGGTTAAGGGTAGAAATGATGAGTTATCCAAAATGTTTGCTCAAAGGGAGGGGAGATGATTACCATCTAGGACTGCCTTTGAGCAGCCTGAGGGCAGTAATATTCCGAGAACATCAACTAAATCTCGTAAACTTGAGGCAAAGTGAAATTCACACCAGTAACTCCATCATCATTCTATTGGGCAATAAGAACTGCACGT
This sequence comes from Procambarus clarkii, assembly GCF_040958095.1. Classification (NCBI taxonomy): domain Eukaryota; kingdom Metazoa; phylum Arthropoda; class Malacostraca; order Decapoda; family Cambaridae; genus Procambarus; species Procambarus clarkii. Next base: position 11,445,349 of record NC_091221.1, read on the forward strand.
CTATGGGTCATCCAATAATAACTGACTTCTAGATGTTACCACTGCTAGGCTTAGGCTCGGCTACAAGTACCTCTGGGAGCTTGCGCCACTTGCTGATGTAGAGTTGACTAAATGTAAACTCTGTCAACAGTTTACCTAACCTGTTACCTGCCATTCACATTGCATTACATTGTAATTGAATGTGAAAAAATTGCAAAAATCAGAGATGGCGTGTCGAAGAAATGTGTGTAAGTACATCATTCATAATGACGGACTGCTAGGAATCTTAGCCCAGTACCCAAAGCTTGCTTACTGTAGGTGCAGCCTGCACATGACTGTAAAGCTGCCGCCCAGTTGGGTGGGTGTGGAGCACATGACTGTAAAGCTGCCGCCCAGTTGGGTGGGTGTGGAGCACATGACTGTAAAGCTGCCGCCCAGTTGGGTGGGTGTGGAGCACATGACTGTAAAGCTGCCGCCCAGTTGGGTGGGTGTGGAGCACATGACTGTAAAGCTGCCACCCAGTTGGGTGGGAGTGGCGCAGGATTAGTAACTGTATAACTGGCTTACCACTTGTGATATAAATTGTTCTGTATGGAGACGTGTGGGCCACCTCTTGCCCCACATGTGATATGCAAGATTGCTCACATATATATATTATCATTGTGTAGCCAACTTTACAAAATCGTAAATTGTTCACCAAAATGAACTTTCAGGTTCACTTCCTGACCTCCATTGGGTGCAATATAAATGAACATGTTAACTAACATTGGTTCTTGTAGGGTACGGGGTTCGATCCCCGATAGTCAAAGCGATTAGGCACTGTTCCTTCACACGTTAACATCATGTTAAAGTGACGTCAGTTCCATAATCATAACAACATGATCTAATTTAACATCTCCACGAGTCTCGTGTTAAATTACTGATAGACAACGCCATCTTTTTTTTTTTTTTTTTTTTTTTGAGATATATACAAGAGTTGTTACATGGTTGTAGAGCCACTAGTACGCGTAGCGTTTCGGGCAAGTCCTTAATCCTATGGTCCCTGGAATACGATCCCCTGCCGCGAAGAATCGTTTTTTCATCCAAGTACACATTTTACTGTTGCGTTAAACAGAGGCTACAGTTAAGGAATTGCGCCCAGTAAATCCTCCCCGGCCAGGATACGAACCCATGACATAGCGCTCGCGGAACGCCAGGCGAGTGTCTTACCACTACACCACGGAGACTGCATGGTTTTTGTTATAGACGGCATGTTAACTGTTTTACCCGGGTCCCCGCAGCCCCTGCAGGTGTTGTATGTGATGCAGGTGTAGTATGTGTTGCAGGTGTGGCTGGTGACGCATGTGTTACAGGTGTTTGCCAGTATTTCATGTGATGCAGATGCTGCAGATACTGAAGATGTTGCTGGTGTTATAGATGTTGAGGGGGCATTAAAGGTGTTGCTCATACGGCAGGTGTTACGAGTGCTACAGATGTTGTATGTGTTGCTGGTGTTGTACTCACCTTAACGTGCGGTGATCGCGGCCTGCAACCTGCAACGGAAAACAAGACAAGGTTCAGGCGCCGTCTTCAACACATTCCTCAAGAGAAAAGACGTTCATAGAGTTAAGTCTAATAAAGCTATATTTGCTTTTATTACATAATGTGTACATGCAGATGTGTGAGTGTGTGTGTGTGTGTGTACTCACCTAATTGTACTCACCTAATTGTGCTTGCGGGGGTTGAGCTTTGGCTCTTTGGTCCCGCCTCTCAACTGTCAATCAACTGGTGTACAGATTCCTGAGCCTACTGGGCTCTATCATACCTACATTTGAAACTGTGTATGGAGTCAGCCTCCACCACATCACTTGTGTGTGTGTGTGTGTGTGTGTCTGTAATTACCTAACTGTAATTATCTAAGTGTAGTTACAGGATGAGAGCTACGCTCGTGGTGTTCCGTCTTCCCAGCACTCTTTGTCATATAACGCTTTGAAAC
>NC_091221.1:11452302-11549802 GCF_040958095.1 Procambarus clarkii
TTACCTGGCACAGGAGCGGGGCAAGTAGCACGGGCTATGGTGAGCCCGTAGTGGACTTACCTGGCACAGGAGCGGGGCAAGTAGCACGGGCTATGGTGAGCCCGTAGTGGACTTACCTGGCACAGGAGCGGGGCAAGTAGCACGGGCTATGGTGAGCTCGTAGTGGACTTACCTGGCACAGGAGCGGGGCAAGTAGCACGGGCTATGGTGAGCTCGTAGTGGACTTACCTGGCACAGGAACGGGGCAAGTAGCACGGGCTATGGTGAGCCCGTAGTGGACTTACCTGGCACAGGAGCGGGGCAAGTAGCACGGGCTATGGTGAGCTCGTAGTGGACTTACCTGGCACAGGAACGGGGCTGTGGGAGATTTAAGCTGTTGGAATGTTGATCTTACTAACAAATTATTATTATAAAAACTACAATTCTACAAAATAAATAAATAAATAAATTAAAAAAAGTCCACTTATGGATGTCAACGAACAAACTAACATTAAACATCGAAAAGACTTACTACATCTTATTTGGAAGCAAATCATCAAATGCAATTCAGCTACAGATAGACAACATTAACATCAGTAATAAAAATGATGGCAAGTTTCTTGGCCTATTCCTAGACAAGAGACTCAACTTCAGCACCCACATTCAACACATAACTAAGAAAGTCTCTAAGACTGTTGGTATACTCTCCAAAATCAGATATTATGTTCCTAACTCTGCTCTCCTCTCACTATATTATGCACTAATCTACCCCTATCTTAATTATGGTATCTGTGCATGGGGGTCTACCACTGCAAACCACCTTAAGCCCATCATCACACAGCAAAAATCTGCTATCAGAATAATAACTAACTCTGCTTTCAGACAACACTCAGCTCCCTTGTTTAAATCTCTAAACTTGCTAAATATTAACTCCCTCCACACATTCTCTTGTGTCAACTACATTTACAAAACCCTGTTCTTAAATGCAAACCATGCTCTGAAACTCTCCCTGGACAGATGTAATAGGACCCATTATCACCACACCAGAAATAAATATCTCTTTGATATCCCCAGGGTCAAACTTAATCTGTGTAAACACTCTATGCAAATTAAGGGACCTAGTCTATGGAACTCACTCCCTAGTGAATTGAAAAACTGTAAAACTTTTGCCTTATTTAAAAGCAAAACCAAAAAGTACCTAACTTCATCTATTTAGTTTCCTACACTGAGCTTTAAATTTGCTCTGTACCTAGTGGTACCCAATCTCCTAATTTTTATGTAATATCAAACAACCTTATCATTGTGTTCATTGCTGTCTTCTTTTTTGTGCTAGCCATATGCTGTATTGTGACTACCAATTTTTGTCAACTACCATTCAAGCTGTCATTGCAATCAATCTTATATTGTTTCTGCTGTATTGTGCCTACCAATTTGTTGTCAACTACCATTTTAAGCTGCCATTGCAATCAATCATAGCTACCTATGTGCTTTAATATACTGTACCTATAATTTTCTCTCATCTTTTTTTTTTTTTTCATTCCATGTAATCTGTTATCATTTTTTTGTCTATAAATTTTGCAAGTATTTACCTCCTTAAAATTTTCTTAGATTAAGGACCTGCTCGAAACGCTGCGCGTGCTAGTGGCTTTACAAGACTGTAATTACCATAATTGTATCCTCACATTCCTTATGTACATTCTTGTATATGCATAAATAAATAAATAAATAAATAAAATATACATAAAAAATAATCCAAGTAAATGTATATGTGTGTATCTATATAGACAAAAATAAAAGTTTTTCAATGTAAGACATATAATTTGGAAGGCAACTTTTGAGTTAGACAATCTTAGATCCATTGACCAAGAGGGACCATGATAAGCCTACGGTTTACAAGTCCGTAAAAATATACAGTAGTCTTCCCTTATTCTCGGAAGAACAAATAACCTCCATTTTCTGTGATGATAACACGTGATCTCATTTTCTACACAAACTTCACTAAAACTAAGTCTCGGGTTGTCAGACCCCGAACTGACCTGCGGACACCCTTTTGTTTCACGTCATACCTCTGTTCACCTTTGTTTCCTTAGCTTGAATCTGTGTCCTCTTGTTCGTGATGTTGCTGGTTTAAGGAATTCCTCCTTGTCAAAATATGGTCGATTCCTGTTAGAATTTTGGATGTGGTAATCATATCACCTCTTTTTTTCTTCTATCTTCTAGTTTTGATATATTTAATATGCCTGTAGCCTCTCCTCGTAACTATTGTTTGTCAGTTCCGGAAACCATTTTGTAGCGTGCCGCTGCACCTTTTCCAGTTTCTTTGTGTGTTTCTTGAGATTTGGGCACCATACAACTGCTGCATATTCCACTTATGGTCTCAGAAAAGTCATGAACAGCAGTTTCTTTAGTATTTCACCATCCATATAATTAAAAGCAAGTCTGAAGTTGGAACGCGGAGCACGCGCATGAAAAACAAATTATATATATATAATAATTATATATATATAAAACAAATTATATATATATAAATAATTTTTGCTTCATTGAATATGACTGCATATTCTGTATTGATTATTTTCTTGTTTAGGGCTTCTATCCCTGTGACTAGTGCTTTAGCATCTTGGTTTAATTGGAAGAGGAGTTCTCCAAAAGTTATCTTCGTTCGAGGTGAAGAAAAAGAAATAAATAACCTGTAGAATGTATTACACTAATTATAAAATTTACACAACGTTTCGAACCTACATGGCTCATTCTCAGATGATAAGAAAATACAGGGCATGTTAGATTTTATAACTATATAAATCTAACTATATAAAAGCTTATTATATAATATAATTTTGGAGAACTCCTCTTCCAATTAAACCAAGATGCTAGAACACTAGTCAGAGGGTTAGAAGCCCTAAACAAGAAAATAATAAATACAGAATATGCAGTCATATTTATTTTTTATTTTACAGCCTTTATTTATTTATTTATTTATTTATTTTGCTCAATTCACAATCACTAGTTTGGTTAAGTGCGCGTTCTCTAGGCTCACTGTGCTTTGGGTGCTGTGTTGTCTTCAGGTAACCCGTATTTCACAAGGCACCTCCGTAAGCACAAGTTGCCCGAAACGCTTTGCGTAATAGTGGCTTTAGGCATTGTATGTACTAGCTCTATCTATAAAGCCAACAAACTTTGTAAAATCTCTTTATGTATGTACCTTACCTAAATAAAAATTATTATTATTATTATTATTGTGTTGTCTAGTTATATCACAAATGCACAAGGATTTACGTTCTGATAATCTCTAGAAACCACCGAAATACTTTCAATCTAGCTTGCGCACTACCAGCTAGGCCTGTTGAGCAGACTTGCTATCGATAGTGTACGCATAACACATTTACACGAAATATAGATTTCCCGTGTTGCCTACACGCCTAGTATTCCAAAAAAAAATCCACAGGCCATCCATGATTCAATTTCTCAATTTCTTTCTTTATTATGCACCCCATACCCATCCCGTGGGCGGTGGTGTAAAGGATTACAGAGGCACATAATCGTTTCAGGAACTGAACCCTCTAGTTCGTTTAGCTAAGCAAATAACAATCTGTTTGATGCTAATTACAAAATTATTAATGTTATACATACATGTACACATACTCATACATACATGTACATCCATGAGATACCTCACCTAGCATCCCAACTCTCCTTAGAAGTAAAATATATTTACATTCCAGTCAAGACAGTTGGAAATCCCACACACATGTGGAAGTCTTATCGAAAGTGACACCTGAATTTCCTCAGAACCACTCAGCATGAGGTAAAAATTAATCATACACCGAGATCCATCATGCCACATTAATACCATGCTAAGGTGAGCATAGTTAAGTTGTTACATATCTTTAGATCTGGTTCTCATGCCCAATACCATGTCAATAAGACCCTCCCTTTCTTGTTTTTAATATAACGTTCTAACCAGCTAATAATGTAAGGTGAATTAGTTTTCTACGCATGTGCATGGACACGATGACCTTACAGTGAAGTGTACTCACCGAGTCCCTCCTTCAGGGATTAATAATCGCGAATAATCCTCACAATTGTCACTTTCAAACGTGTAGACTTGTCAGCTGAGGCCGGCGGCTCCCACAGCTGATGGGCTCCGGCGACGACATTAAGATCTCTCACACGCTTCGATCCTCAAACCTCTGAACCATCAACTTCATACACCGTTTACAGCACATGCACGCACTTTTATTTTATATTTCTGACGGCGTAAATGAGTTTCTTGTTTTTAAGTTTTAAAATGAGGTTATAAGAGTGTTGTTATACAGAAACTAAATCTGTAATGTCTGTGAACGAGTTTACAAGGTCAGGCAGCGGTCGCGCTCGTTTTCTATGAAGAGTTAACAAGGCTCTAACTACCAACTCTCAACACAAACGATGCTTCATAATTTATTTATTTATTTATTTATACACAAGAAGGTACATTGGGTTTGTGAGAATACACAGCATAGTACAGTATTTACAATCTTGTAAAGCCACAAGTACGCGCAGCGTTTCGGGCAGAAACGCTTAACGCTTCAATTACCAGGAACAAAATTTACACTAATTTATTAATAATTTAATTGTTTTCACAATACCGTCTCTTTATCTTTGTTCGGCTATCGCTTCGGCTATGTCTGCCGGACAATAAAACTTACACAAGCAGACAAAACATGAAAGAAATCCTAGCTTTCATAATTATGTCATCCTTAACAAAAATAATCCCCGAGCACTTCAAGATTACCGACTACAAAAATAAGAAAAAAAATTGCTAGTAAACATATAAAATTATCTGCAAAATTGTTATGGTTCTAGATTACCAACTATGTCGCATCTAGTTAAAAAAAGAAAGAAACGTTTGCAGAAACGTTGGTGGTCCAACCAGAGAGCGCCGCTGTCTGCCGACATGTCGACGTCACCCCGTAGACTAACATCAATTATCAACACAAGATCCCAAGCCAGGAAGGCTGTGTGGCACTATCAGTGTCGCGGGATATTCAGAACGCATTAAATATCACTTAATATGTCAACACGAGAAGAAAGTATATATCTATATAGTATATAGAAAGTATATATTAAGGAAATTCCTGTTTCAATCCTTCCTTCGTGGTCAGACACTGTCACATTTTTCATCACGTGTTAATTTTCGTGATTTACACACATGTATGTATATGTATATAGTAGGCATCCTGCAGTCTTGGGAGACTAAGGAGTTGTGCTCTGGTTGTCGAGGGTGGAGTGTCCTCTCCAGGGTGCAAAGCCTGGGCATGTCGATATGGATGAGAAGCTGTTACCCATGCAGCAGGTCCCCCCCCCCCACCTCTCTACGTTGCTGAAATTGTCCAATGAAATGGTAAACGCTAATAATCTTGGTTCCAGCGCCGTCGTAGGAGCTGCCAGAACGAGGTTGTCAACAACGAACTGCCTTAGGGGCTCCAGCTCCGGATTTTTCCTCCGGTCCCAAAAGTGGGAATGGCCGCGAGGCAGCGGAGGTTTTAGATCAGGGTTGTCCTTCCCCTAGATGAGCTGCCTTCCCTGGCTGTCGAGTCCCATCTACCCGGAGCAGCTGGTTATAAGGCGCCCGAGGAATGAACTCATGCACGAGGATGAAGACCTGAAGGGCCGCCCCCTGGTACTGCAACTGCAGCAGGCTGGTAACTTTGTTGAGAGCCCTGCAGAACCTCCCGGAGGACTGGGAGACCTCTGGGGACTACCACACACAACTCAAATATTATATTTTATAATATATATTATATATATATAGTTATGAGCAGTGAAAGGGTTAAACTTCATTATGGAATTCGAGGCCTTGTACTATATCCAATCATACCTTAACATAACTATACCAATCGTACACTAGCCATCAATGACACGAAACACACTGGCACTCGACCATTAACCATAGGAGTACCACAAAGCAGTACCTTAACACCTCTCTTTTCTTATATACCTAACACTTTTGTGACCCATATATACCTAACCAAATTTTTTCCCTTTTCTTATTATGATGACAGGAAGACCATGGGAAGAGGTCACATTTGAAAATACCTAATTTGTTGCTGGTATGCAAGTTCAGTAAATACTAAAAGAAGATACCAAGCCTATGAAGCCTAGCCTAGAAGATGTCAAGATACAAGTAAAAGGACGTAAGACAAGTAATGTCAAAGGTCCTGGTTTTAGCAAAGATCTGATCAAGTGACATTGGAGAAGCAAAATTTCCAATCAACCTGAAATCAAAACATTCTATGATGGTGTGCATGACTGAAAGAATACAATTCGGACAGCACAGCATAATGGATCAAAGACCTATGTGCCTATGAATTACTTGTGTGGGGCCAAGACCTAGCCTAGCTGAATATAGCTTGCTGTTCATAATACCTAACCAGCAGTTGCAAGTCACATTTTGGGCATGAGGTAGAAATATGAATAGAGGATAGGTTTCTGGGAGATGAAATTGCAGTACTCATTATTAATTACAAGTGTTACATATTTAAGGATCAAATACTTTATTATAACTGATTGGTATAATAAGAAACAATGTATGTACCGTCTTATTTATTTACGTTTCTTTTACATAGGCTGAAATTAGCAACAAGACCAACAGTTCTGAAACACAGAGGGGATTATCAGTGAAAGATTATGTCAACCATATTCAATTTAAGTTTGAGTTGTGCATAATTCTGGAAACTCGCTCCCAGGCAGTTATTAATGCCTTTCTCCACCAGTACAACAATTAGTACTGTACTAAATGTCATTTTACCTGTATTGTCTTGGCTCTTGTTGCTTATGCCACATATTTTCCAAACACAAATTGTCATAATGTACAACAAATCAGCACTGATGATCCATGGCAGCTTAATATGCTAAATGTGGTAGATTAAATAATATCTATGGACTATAATTAGGCCAGAGCCCAAAATGATAATACAATTGGCTGGCAGACCATCTGCTTAGGAAGCTGCTAGCTCCCTAGACCCTGTAACTGTGCAGCCTAACCCTAGAAAATCATAATATCTGTTTTATCTTGACACTGACACTTTAATGTGGATGAGAATGCTGTAGATATATGCAATAAGCAAACTGAAAATTGCACAAACAATAAATTAGAATTCCCACTTATTAGAAAAGGGTAAAATTTCTGATGCAACAAAGTCAATAAGGCTTAAAAATAATAGGTGTGTGTAAAGCTATTATGAGCTCACTACAATGCACAGCATTTCTGCCTCCTACTTTGCTTCTATTTCTTGCCCAATTAAACTGGCAGTCTCATCCACACATGTTGACGAGCCTAAGGACTGATGACTGTGGTGTGATCATATCATCCTCACATGCTGACGAGTGTAAGGATTAAATGATCATGTGGTGTATTTTATACTATATTATACTGTATATTTCCACTGTGTATATATGTGGTATCAGAATGGAGTAAGAGTGTAATATTAGGCTCTCCTATGTTAAGGATTATTAGAATAATGGACACTAACAAAACTGTCAACAAGTCTGCAGGTTAACAAACCATCACAGCCCTGACTCCTTCAACACACAGTGGTGAAGGACTATAAATAAAAAGAGCACACATGTACAATACTATATGGTCGACTTCCATAACCATTGGTAAATACACTCCACCCCTAGGTAACATGTGGCTTCTCATTATTCTCTCACATGGCCAACATAGGCCTTTGCATAGAGTTTTCACGTGAGCCAAGGTCCACAAAATGTTATACAAATAGTCGGCACCACTGAAATCTCAGGGACAACAATTCTAATATACTACTTGAGATAGATTTAGACACTGAGGTGTTAAGAATATTATATATATCTCAACTGACACTGGTTATTAGAATTACTATTCCCAGTGTTATATTAGAATTCTGACCTAACAAGACTCTAACTTTACAGTTATCGACACAGCCTGAAGTCCTTATATCAAGGACCAAGAACACATAGTACTAAATAATACATATTTGCTAAATGGTAAAGTACTGAACAAATATTGGTTGTAAAGTATGGAAAAACCACAATATGGTACAAAAAATTCAGTTCTGTATATGGTAGACAGAAATCAAGATATCACATTCATACACGACTAAGAGCTCCATGTACCATACAACACAGACCTGAAATTATATGACCACATTATATGATCCAAATAACTTTTTGATGCCAAAAGAAGCAGTGTTGCCAGATGTTACCAGAAAAACAAAGTATGAATACAGATTTCTTAAACATACATATATACTCTATATATGTATTCTATACATTCTCCTTCCAATTATACAAAAAAAAAGTTATAACTTAAAACTGGTTCACATAATCAGTATACATATTCTATGATTATAAAAATAAGTAAAATATCACCATTACAGCACATGGCAACAAGCATTTTAAAATATATAAAATGTAGGCCCCTATTAAACACACACATTGCTTTAAGAAAATGAAGACCAATCATATAAGCCAGGTCAGATTGATGGGGATTTTAACTACTGTATTAAGGTGTACAGTTCTGATATTTTGTGAGAACTTAGTCATTCCATTTATTACATATAATGAACAAATAATTAACTATACTGTATAAGAATCCTATGATACTCTTTGGCTACAGAGCGTAATTTAATGTAAACTACTACTACATTCTAGGAGATAAATGTTTTGTCGAAGTTCCACCTTTATCCCACAAAAGGGCAAAAAAAAAATATATATATATATATATATACCTAATAGACTATAATATATATATATATGTGTGAAGATAGAGGTCGAGTGATGCTAAAATAAATAAAAGATAATGTAGCAGAAGTGTATATTGCACTTCAAAAATTAAAAATAGACTAAAGGTCAGAAGTCGGAAAACTCTTCCAACAATGTATGATATTGTAATAAAAGATAAAAACAATATCCAATTAATGCTCTCATAGATCAAAATAAATGGTCTGTAAATGACAACTATACATTACTACATAATCCAGAAGAATGTTATATTTGAACACGAATCATGTCAAAGGCAAGTTTTGAAATGCAGCATGTTCATAGTACAGTACTATACAGGTACTTACATTTTCTTGAGGAAAGTAGCAATGTCTCAGTAGTCATTTATTTCAATTTGTATCGAATGCTTGAGAACTCAGGAGTGAATCTTACAAATCCTGTTCTTTACAGAAATTGTCTTTTGTTGTTTAGCAAGAATAGTTTGGTTATCTGCACCTAAACTATAAGGCCACATTCTTTATGCATTGCCCTATGCACTCTATATGTAAATTCTTCACCTGTCACCACAAATTAGATTAAAAAAGTTAACTAAACATAGGAATTTGTAAAGCACTAATACATACAGGTTATGAAGTACAAGATAAGTGTTGAGGGTTAATCATTCTCCCGCCTTGGTATTTAGAGTTTGGACAGGTGGAACACCATCCTCAGGAAGATTTGTGTCTGAATTAGGAATAAGATTTGCTATATCACTTTAGGTCTTTCAATCTTCCAAGTTTTCAAAGGAGCCATAAACACTTCTATTATTCATACAATTGTCAAATTACAGAACTGTTTACAAAACAGTTTCTAAGCCGTTACATCAACAAGCATGCAGACCATAAAGATTTGCGCACATCCATAATAGAGCCACGAGACTTCTGCAACACTTAATATTACACATACTTTCCACATCTTGTTTACATAGAGAGGCAATACTTATCACTGAATAATACCACATTGCAATAGTAAAATAGCTTGGTCAGACATTCAATTATCTAAGTGCAAGAAAGAGCACTCCAGCAGCCATAAACTGTATGCCATCAGATTAAACAATGCATGAAGGCTGGTTAAAAGCAGTCACCATTCCCTCAGCCCACCCAAATAAAAAATTTCAGCGAAATCTTACTATTTGTTTAACAAGTGTTTGATAATTAGTACGTCCCCTGCTACCCTACACAGCTTATGACATCAGAGATCGTACAACATTTACAAGAATGTTGCTGCTGCTGGTGTTATATTTATTTTTGTGTCAATAAGTGTACTTACAAGCGAGCGAGCGTGTGTGTATAAATTATATAAATATATTATATATATTATTATATATATATATATATATATATATATATTATATATATATATATTTATATATTATATATATATATTATATATATATATATTATATATATATATATATATATATATATATATATATATATATTATATATATATATATTATATATATATATATTATATATATATTATATATATATATATATTATATATATATATTATATATATATATATTATATATATATATTATATATATATATATTATATATATATATATATTATATATATATATATATTATATATATATATATTATATATATATATATTATATATATATATATTATATATATATATATTATATATATATATATTATATATATATATATTATATATATATATATATATATATATATATATATATATATATATATATATATATATATATATATATATATATATATATATATATATATATATATATATATTATATATGTCGTACCTAGTAGTCAGAACGCACTTCTCAGCCTACTATGCAAAGTCCGATTTGCCTAATTTTTGTGGTTTGTGAATTGCGAGTGATTTCCTTTATTTCAATAAATTGTTTCCAATTAGTTTATTTGAATTATTATTACTATATTATATTTAGAACAAAAATTATTGACTTAGTTGTGTTAGTTTAGGTTAGGTTAAGATAGGTTAGGTAGGGTTGGTTAGGTTCGGTCAAATATCTACGTTAGTTTTACCTCAAATTTAAACAAATTAACTCATACATAATGAAATGGATAGCGTTATCATTTCATAAGAAAAAAGTAGAAATATTTAAATTCAAGAAAACTTGGCATATTAGGCAAATCAGGCCTTGGAAGGTAGGCCTAGTACCGCATTCTGGCTACTAGATACATATTATATATTGTGTGTGTGTGTGTATATTATATAATATATTATATATATGCATGCGCACACACACACACACACACATTTAATTGAAAGTTGGTAACAGTAAATTCTCATACTGTAATATGTTTATGAAAATTACTCAATTATATTTTCAATAAATTAATATTTTGATAATGCTTTAAAAACAAAGAAATGTGTAAATTTTATAAAAAGAAACTTTATTCAAAGTTAATATAATGGTTAAAACTAGTAAGCAACAAAAAAATAATGCTAACATTTAGCTAAGAAGTACCGTCGCAGAGCATGTAGTACTGTACGGGCATTACTGAGACAAGTAATTAATTTTCAAAGAAGGCACCAAGCCGGTAAGGCTATGTAGCACCATCAAATGTGCGGGATAATCAGAGGGCTACTTAGACACAAACTTGCTGGAAAAATGTTCAGAAATGTACCGAGTTGATTAGAGAATCAACCTATGATAACCATATATTCAGCTGTGGGAGCACATGAAAATTATGATGTGCACTATTTAATTATATTGAATTCATGTAAATTTAAAAGCTAACATTGAAATCTTCCATGACTAATATAAATTTTACAGTACTGTATGGTACATTTTTTTAGAGCTAGATTTCAAATTTTAATTTCATTCTTGATGGTTTTGTTGCGTTTCATTAGCTATTTGTTAATTTCTACTTGTAATTACAGGTAAAGGGTTATGCTTGTAGTTTCCTGTCTTTTTTAACGTTATCAGAATATTAAGCTCCAACTTCTTGTATTTCAAACGACGTCACAATAATGTAGCTGATACGATGACCAAACCACACACCAGAAGATGAAGAAACGACAATGTTTCAATCTGTCCTGGACCATTATCAAGTATGTGATGGGGGAGAGGCATGGCATGGGCAATAAAGAGAGGTGAGGAGCAGGTAAGAGAAGGTGGCAAGGTGTAAGCTGGGGAGCAGGTAAGAGGAGGTAACCAAGGAGGTGGTGGTAAGAGTAAGGTAAAAGGTAAGAATAGGATGAAAGTCAAGCTATTTATGTGATCCTCTTGAGTTAGGTTTGGTGTTGTGTCTACTTCCAGGTCTTTCGAGTCATTACAGGGAGGTAGTTTCCCATCACTGTCCCTTGGGTCTCCTGTCACCTGTTCCCATTTCCATTACTTTACACTTCTTGTTTTGCACTCCAATGGCAATTTCTTGGACCAACTCTTCAACTTGTTTAAGTCATCCTGGAGAATCAAGTCCTCATCTGTCAGAACTCTTCTATTTTTAATTTGCAAATGTTGGCATATAAGACTCAATTCTTGTAAATAGGTCATTTACATATATGAAAATTAGTATTGGTCCCAGCACTGATCCTCGAGGCACTGTGTCAGTCTGACTTCCCACCCCTTACTGTTACTCTCAGACTTCTGTCTTCTTAGGTACTGTAATTCCTTACCATCTTAGTGCTTTTCTGCTTACTCCCTCCTGCCTCTTAACTTTGTAATCTTTTGTGACGTACTGTGTCAAAGATTTTTTAGCAGTCCAGAAATACATAATCTGCCCAACCTTCTTTGTCCTAACTTATTTTCATTGCTTTATCATAGAACTCCAGTAGTGCATGTGTGAGTTGTGTGTGGGGTGTCCAGTGTGGGGTGGGGTATGATGTGTTGGGTTGGGTTTTGAGGGTTTTAATGGATGTGGGGGATGAAACATGTGTATTCATGTATGTATATGTGTATATGTATATACGTATGTGTGCATGTATGGATATATATATTTTGAGGTTATCTTGAGATGGTTTCGGGGCTTTAGCATCCCCGCAGCCCGATCCTCGACCAAGCCTCCTTTTTGTTACATACCCCCCCAGGAAGCAGCCCATAGCAGCCGTCTAACTTCCAGGTACCTGTTTACGAACCTGGAACCTCAGGACTATGATTCCGAAGCGCTGTGCACTCAGCTGTCAGGTCCCTTCTCAGGCTCAGCTGTCAGGCCCCTACTAGAGCTCAGCTGTCAGGCCCCTTCTCAAGCTCGGCTGTCAGACCCCTTCTCTCAGGCCCCTTCTCAGGCTCATCTGTCAGACCCCTTCTCAGGCTCAGCTGCCATATGTATGCATGCATGTAGTAGGCATCCATCAGTCTCAGAAGACTATGGAGTTGCACTCTGGTTGTTGGTCTGGAGTGGCCTCTCCAGGGCCACTCCAGACATGCATGTATTAATTTATTAAAAAAGGCATACATCGTTATTGTTACATTAACGAAAAGCACGTACTATAATCTTTCTGTGATAACCTTACACATTAGCTGCGCATGCTGGTAACAAATTCTCAGCGGCCATTATGAGTGTGAAGGGACTTATGAACTGCAGACACCCTTGAGGAAGCACCTCAAGGTAACCCCCCCAACCGATGCACGCATTATACTCCTTCTTTGAGTCACCATCAGAGTTTACATTTAGAATTATCTGACTGTACAATTTAATTTTATCCTAATTAAAAAAAAAATGAGAAATTCTTAAACTAAAATACTAATTAGTAACTACATCTTGTTGCAAGTATTCAATAACAATAAAAGAGTTGCAAGTATTCAATAATAAAAATATATGACACAAATATGGAGTAATAATGATTATCAGAATGATGTCAATTGTGTAAATACAAAATTACATGACCAAGTCTATACCTCTGAATTGCAATTTACAATTTCTAGAAATCAATAATATAGATACAACTTAACACTTTGGATCAAATTCCACAACAAATTATTTTTATCAATACGTCCAATAAATACTTTACTGGTATGAAACTTTATTAAAGCAATGTGGTTTAAACAGAACCCAATAAAATATGAAATTTAATAAAGCTGAGCTCATTGCACACATTGTTTTACTTTGGGGAGTCTTTGCTAACATGAAAATCTAACATCCAAGTTGATGCTTGACTGAAGCCAAGCTTGAATGTATCACACAAACAGGTGAGCCCTCTGACTTAACACAACAGCACATGAGATGATATCACCACAAACATCTGTATTGATCTCTTAAAGTAACATTAAGTAGCTTAGAAAGCTATATAACTCTGTTCAATATTATGGGATAAAGCTTACACTAGGAAGGCGACTTGATGCAGTAACATTTATTGTACATAAAAGAAAAAGCACTGGAAGCCAACTATTAGACCCACAACAGCAGTTCCCTATACAGTATAAACAAACATACAAGCCGAGCAAGGGATAACAGCTGAAGTGTAATACACATTGTGTGGCTGGTGTAATATGCATCACATAAGGCAGGTTAAAACTGTATGGATAATCAAAACTATAAACTCTCACAAAACCTAGTCAGTTTCATAGCAATGGAAATACAAAACCTTAAGAATGGAAGTGCTCTGGACTTGACTGGTTGGCCCTGTGTATAAGCACTATGAAAGCACTGGAGGGATATTCTTCCTTCATACACCTGTCTCTAGTAAAAGTACATACACTGTTCCCTCTTGCAAAATGACATTCTACAATTAAAAACATGTTGGCTATACCAGGAGCCATAGGAACATAGAATAATATGATCTGTTTTAAATGCAGGATAACACAAAAATTAGCAGAGATTTATGCCAGACTAAATTTATGTCACAGTCAAGACCACAACTCTATTCCTACAGTAACCCTTGAAATGTTCTCATACTAGACCCACATTACACTTTACTGTGATGAAGATTTGGAAGAGAAACCAAATCTCCCTTGGATTAACTTCTGGCAAAACTACAGGAAATGAAAAAACACTATTATCTGGGAATACAATAATACCACTCATTTAAAATGAATTTGGATGATGATGATGTTTATATTACACACATAGAAAAATAATTTGAAGCAAGTTTTTCATTTCCCACTCACACTCTCACCATGAAAAGGAACACAAATTTGCAACAAGGATTGTCCTACAACATTCAGCGATGGGAGTATGATAAAGGTCAAGAAGAAGCAACGATGCTAGAAGAGAGGAGACGGAATACTTAGGGAAAATAGCAGGGTGCAAAAGGAGGAAACGCTAGAAATAATGTGTCATTAATGAGTCATGCATACATGAGAAAATACTCCTTTAGCATACTAATGCAAAAAATGGAATGAACTAGACAAAGTACCTGAAGCCAGCTCCATCCATAATTTTAAAAGGTATGATATGAGACTTGGGTCGGGAATCATTACACGAGACACCCAAAGGCTGAGAAGGCACGGCCCAAAACTAAAGTTAGATCCTGCAGGCACAAAAAGATGAGCACATAAGTGAGTATACAAAACAATTTTTTGTGTGTGTGTTTGTGTGTTTATGCGTGAGTGTGTGTGTGCACATGCATGTGAGAGAGACAGCAAAAGAGTGAGAGAGAGGAGAGAAGAATTATTATTATTTAAAAAAATTTATATTAATAGTGTAGTGTGCTGCTTACATAATAAGCTTGAATATTTAAGATCCATGTACCGTATGTGTACAAAATATACATATTTTCTTACATATACCTACAGTATTTATAAATTACAAACCAGTAGTTTGACAATTTATTGTGGCTCGACAATTCATCCCAAGAATCAAAGAAAATGGAAACAGAGCAGTGTGTATACATGGTTACATACATAATACATATCCCAACTCGGCCTCAAACCAAAGACCTATAACAATTTCAAACTATCCTAAAACTAGATGTACAGTAATTTCGACACTATTGATCATAGTGTTGTGGTGCTGTAACAAAATTATAAGCATACAAAGTTTCGGTGGATAGGTTCAAGTTCGATCACTTACAGTTAGGCAAACACTTTTCAAATTTGATGTCCAGGAAATTGTATCACTGCAAAATTTACATTACTTGACAAATTCCGATAATAATCATACCTGCCTACACAAGTTTTTAATATTTTATATCAAGTTAAAATAGTCTAGATAACAAAATTCAATTTTATAATTGCCTTTACGTATTTAAATATGCCAACTACACTGTAGTTTTTCTTTTATTTGAAGAATTCCGAGTACAGTACAGTAATAGGAATGTATGGCGTTCTTGACAAACAAATGGTGTAGTAAATCGTGTGAGAAAGTCTCAAGTGTCTCAAGATCAAATGTTAATGTGCAGTTATTGAAATATGTCCCCAATTTAATTCATAAAAAAATATAAAATGTTTTTTCCAATGATTTTTTCTTTCAAGAATTTGTAGGTACTGTACAATACTTATAATATTTATAAAATGTAAAATCTGTTGTAACTAATAAAGAATGAATTATATCTTTTGATACTTTTAGGTCTGCAAAGGTTTAAATGTCTAACTAGTACAAATCAAAAAAGAAAGAACAGAGACTAAATGAATACCATGGAGCATTAACCCATTGGCTCAGGGATTTTTAAATGCAATTTGCCTCAATGTGCAATAAAAAAAACAATTACCTGTATTTAGAAGTGATGAAATATCATTGGCATAGAATGAAAAAAAAAAATTGTTTGTCATAGCATTGGTCTGGCCTGGTTGTAAAGTTGTGGCAAAAAACAAATGCCATCCCAATTGGTAACAAGCAGTCAACTGAGAGTTTGTATGTACTGTATACATGTTGTAAACACGTACACTGTACTGCATTCATTATTTTCCCAAAGTAATAATGTATAAAATATATGATGTATTTTGACCAGACAACACGCTAGAAGGTGAAGGGACAACGACGTTTCTCTCCGTCCTAGACCATTCTCAAGACAATCGCTTGAGAATAGTCCAGGACGGACCGAAACGTCGGCGTCCCTTCACCTTCTAGTGTGGGGTCTGGTCAACATACTTTAGCCACGTTATTGTGACTCATCGCCTGTATATAATGTATAATGTATATTGTACCTTACTAATGTATATTACGTAATATACGTATATTACGTGTATGTAATGTATATTCTCTCATTTTTGGAAATCACTTGAACATTTTATTACTTTACATAAATATACAGTATTGAACACGCGAATATCGATATTACCGACTTGCATTCATCTATTATTGTAGTTCATGATAGTTATACTCTACAGTATAGGTACAAAAGAGAAAAAGGAATTTAGTTTCCTCGAGGACATTTCAGCATAAGACCTATATTGCCGTGGGTGTTACTTCCACGGTCAACAGAGGTCTCATGCCAACTGTAAACCAGCCACCACGAGAGAAAGCCTCTAATAGTACATATTGTGCAGTAGCCAGAAGGGTACCCAAGACCACTTGACGCAGCTTAAGGGTTAAGGCTTTCCTTTCTCTTACCTAATAAACTTATAATACTGAACAAAAATCTCTGGCAATGAGAAAATTTTTGACAATTGCAGTAAAAACATATCTAACCCAGTGGCTAAACGAATGTACCAAAGTACAGTATTCCAATTGCCTAAAATAAAACTGCAACAATGCAGCCCAATAATCTAGCCTTAAAAGGAAGAAAATGTTACATCTCTTGCTGTTAATCAGGACAACTCTTGAATGAAGGTAAAAGACGATGGTAGTGATAAAAATTAATTTGGTCACAAAGAAAATATTGGTGTTCAGTCGTCCATTTAATGAGTGATCGAGCCATGAACACCTCATTGTGCCCAACAGGTTCCTTAAAGTTCAAATTAATATCCAATATAGTTCTCATCTAACGAAGTATTCAAAAATTTACATACAGTACATACCTATTTGGTCAATTAGTTTTTGAAACACTTAAGGTATGTTTGATCTCAATTATGGTTAAGACAAACTATTTAGTCTCATGTCTACCATAAAGGCTAATAACTCTTTGGTACAATTTTCTTGGGATGGACATCAAGTACAGTATACTGCATCTCATTACAAATTTGTTGCAAAAGTAAAAAATAATTGTGTACCTTCCATCAAAATACTGTACATCCAGATTCAGAAAGTGAAAATTTAAATGAAGAATGTGAAGAATGAATAAGTGTAATGTAATGCCTTATAAACAAAAAATTAACATGCATGAATGTGCCAAGCAACAATACCAAGTCACATGGGAAGCTGCCGCAATCAATCTTGGCTCAATACAGCCTAACCTAATTATCTCTATTCCCAGTTCTGGACCAACCCTAGGAAAACACTACTGACCCCTCAAAAAATATATATAATTTGCCGAGTCGTCAAAACATGGCGTGATCATTTGCATTTGAACTAAGTCGGGAGAAACCATATACTTATGGGGAGGGACTAAAACCATGGCTACCTAAAAAAATACTTTTTGGTTTTGCAAGCAGAAGCATTTTATTATTATTTTACATCTAGCATTGTAATTTACAACCATAGTCAATTTCAGTCTAAGGTTTCAGAGTATTTGAATTTCAAAAGAAAAACAGTTTGTTATCTACAATTAATAACAATAATATCCACCACTGTCTAGTTGAAGATAAAAGTCTGCTTCATTAACATTGAACTTCAATATTAATCACACACACCTATGCCAGTATTCATACAGGGAGTAATATCTCTAAATCCTCATATAAAAAAATATATGAAAAATAAAATATATGTTGTAAATACATAATACCTAATTGGAAATTAAACCAATGAAAGAAAAGGCAAATCCTAACCAACTCCTAGTAATGACTTGACTTAGACCTCTCTAGCAACATTTGACACCACGTTTACAAAGGCTACAAATATAGCAGCTTCTTCCCTATTACAAACTGCAACAAGACTTAAGTTAACAACTATCACATCTTTGGATGGAGTTTTCATTAAAGTGTTGTGTCGTTGCCACATCCGTCCACACCGCTACTCTTTACCCAGGTACACACTTGGCCAACCACCTCGGTACACCAAGTATTACACAAAACTCAATGGTACGTCATACGTCAGGCTGCCATACGTCAGGCTGCGAGCAGCCGCGTCTAACAGCCTGGTTGAGAAGTCCAGCAACCAGGAGGCCTGGTCGACGACCGGGCCGCGGGGACACTAAGCCCCGGAAGCACCTCAAGGTAACCTCAAGGTAAGGTACAGTCAATGTAATATTATATACCAAATCTTCAAGCTTTATGGAAATTAAAATACAAAACAATTATACAATAAAATATATACTCAAATTTTTCCATGTAGATGCATTACAGTACTAATCATTCAATAAGTTGCATCCACATATGACAACCTTTGCTTGGATGGTCTGAGTCAAGCCACACCAGGCATATCAAGTAGTTACTTAATAACAGACTAGAATGTGTTAAGCCTTACAGGCCTTATTTCTTTTTTTTAATCTTAAAAAACTGTTTAAAATCCATAAGGAAAGTAGCCATTGTCTGCATTTTAAAACTTAGTTGATTGTATAAAAGAAATTACATCCAGAAGGTATAAGTCACTATATTGTAGATATATTTAGCCTTTGTCTACACACAAAATTTTGCTTCATAACCGCCTTTCATGACAATATGGCTTGATTATGGGTTACAGAAAAGCAGTTGGTCTACTTGCTTTAAAAAAAAATAATCTACATAATACGCAAAAACAATGTGAGTCGTATTTCCATACACTAAAGCCAAGGATAAACAAAAATTTAGAAATATAATGGCTTGTAAATATATGATATTGACATGCAGTGCTCCTTGTTCTAACAATTACATGTCTCTTCTTCTAACATTTACATGTCTCTTCCACACTACTGGCAGCATAACTCAATATCCATACTAACTTGGAATATTTCATTAAATCACACACACTCAACAGGGCAAAGTCCTGTGAGATTATATATCACTTAACTTCTGAAATACATCAGATGACTTACATTTCAAAATAACAAAATGCAAGCAGTTGCTTGATTAACTTTCATTAAATTTCTAAATCACATTTACAGGACACCAACTGCTTGGGAATTTGGCTGCGTATAGGGAAGCTCTTGTCCAAGCGACGTCTGGCCACCACCCCTACTACTACCTTTGTTGCTGCTCACTGTGCTAGCTACCTTGGAATGCCTCAGGGAAGCTGCACTGGTGTTCTGAGAGGGAACTGATGTTACAACTACACTTTTGGTGAGGAATGGTTGCTGCTGCTCCAGTGTATCCATATGAAGAGGTAAGGAATGTGACAAGGTTTCATCCAAGTGGCCTTCACCCTTGATAACTTGCCCATCTTCCTCACTCTCATCACATCCCATAATGCGGTCATCGTACAATGAAAGACGAGGATTCATAGGCCTTCGGGGAGTTTTGACACGCTGCTTCGCTTTTCTCAGTGGTGGCGACTCTTCACAGTCCAATCCCGGATTACTTTCATTACAATCTGTACTTTGAGTGTCCTGATTATTCTCCTGATTCAACTGTTGTGTTTGAGTTTTATTTGAAAGACTTTGGCGTGACCTATCTGGCAGAGTAAGCGTAGTAGGTCTCTTTAATTTCTCACAAGAATTATCACTGTCCACGAAACTAACACTGTTTTCACTTGATTTATTGAGTCCACTATCATTTGATCCTTGTCTTGACCTAATTACTGGTGCATATCCATTCTGCAGATGCAATTTTGCAATGCCAATCTCAGTTTCAGCTATATAATTTGGTAACGATGAATGCTGAATATTCAGTGCATGGTTTGGGGAGATGACAGTATGAGGGCCACCATTTGTGAGGAGCACCTCAGTTTGCATGGGGAGATTTGCTGCTGTGACTGCCACTGACTGTGATGTAGTCACTGGTGTTGGTGGCTCTGATAAACTACTACTAGTGGGGGTAACTAATATCTCTTGTCTCTCCTCATCTTCTCCATTGTGGTGCCGTCGTCTTGGAATTAATGATTTTAATCTGTCCTCCCATGCATTACGCCATCTCCGCCACGAACTACCTTTTCCGTTACTGTGACCACGATCACGATTCTCATCTTCCCGCACGGCTGTATTTTGCCGCTTTGGTTGATTGTCAATAGAACGAACTTCATTTTGAACGTATGGTATTGGCTGCACTAGAGTAGGAGGCGGCATTGCAGGGCGTGACTGTGACACCACCGAGGCAGCATTAGAGTGCCCATTCAACAAAGGCATCATTTGTTCATTAGTAAATGCATGGGACTCTAGAGCATGTTGGACATCTAGTGCATCCATCAAGTTCACGGAATTAATAGTATTTATAGAATTTATGTCATTGCCTTTCAAATGATCTATAAGGATGTTGCCCGAAACACTGAGCTGTTGAGGGACCTCTCTGATCAGGTTGCGTTCCATGCAAGGATTGCGACCCTGATGTGGCTGAAGGGGTGGAATCGGAGGCTGCAATGTCCCGATTAGTTGATTCTTACCTACGGTGAAGAAAACAAACATAATTAGCTATATATCTCAGATCCCTAATACAAAATTGTTCAGTCATATATAAAGAACAATAGACTGCAGATATTTCAGCACAGTACCATATAAAAGCTTATGTTCTTGAATATGCAGAGAATAGAGGCCTATATTTTTATCAGTCACATTAAAATTAAGTTTCTTTCAGAATTAACCTGGAACATTTCTGAACATATGACAACTTTTTTACCATCCACTCATACAAAAGTAGAGCATTTTTATATTTTATATTTATAGTGTACTTAGTACTTATGTCATTAAACTAGTGTAGTTATAAACAATTACTTCAAGACGATGAAAATGTTTTTCAACTGTTCTCATCTGTCATAAGCCCCTCTCTTATATTATTTCAATGCAGCACAGAAATAACACCACATGAGACCAGAAGGCATGACAGGATGTGCAGAATACCCCCATTGAAGAGCAGAGGTGTAACAGGTACCTTGAGAGAGAACTATCAATATCAGAGGCCTGAATCTGTTCAACATGCTTCCACTACACATAAGGGGCATAACTGGCCAACCCCTTACAGTGTTCAAGAGAGAACTTGATAAACACCTCCAAAGGATACCTGACCAACCAGGCTGTGACTCATACGTCAGACTGCGAGCAGCCGCGTCTAACAGCTTGGTTGACCAGTCCAACAACCAGGAGGCCTGGGCGATGACCAGGCCGCGGGGATGCTAAGCTCTGAAAACACCTCAAGGTAACCTCGAGGTAAGCCTTGAGTGCTTCCATTAAAATGATCATTCAAGGTGTGCTCCAATCCATTGAAATGATCATTCAATGTGTGATCAACAATTAGATATGGATCATATGCAATCATTCCTGGCCTGCTTCAGTATACCGAGTTTCATGCCACACAACACACAGCTGAAAACCAACATTCAAGCATCAATGATCCTTTATAATGCAACACATAGTTGAAAAGCTAGGGATATTTAGATTTACTATCTTACCCAGACATGTATCAGATGGAGGTTCTGAAGGGGACATAGTGATGGTCGTGTCAACAGTTGCTTCAGACACACTGGATTCCTTATCTCGTGGAGTGATAACATTGCTTATGACCTTCCCTCCATTTCCTACGAGGCCACTGAACATTTCACCCTGTCTCTGTGTCACTGCCAGATTACACATTGGGTTCATTGTTGGACTCACTCCATTTACTCCTAGGCTTGCTGCAATGATCAAATACAATAGATGAGAACAAAAATAAAAATAGCTCATTACTCGATACCGAAATTTGCAAGGTGCCAGTTAATTTATATGTTGCAAAAATCAAATTGAACTCATTTAATTTGCCTGGTAACCATTCCTTTTTCTTTCATCATGATGGTGATCAATACTATATTTTTCCAATTCAATGAGATGAGCAGGAATCAGCCCAGAGGAAATAGCAAAGCACATCTACACAATCAACAAAGAGCATAAGGTAACCTGCAATAAGAATTTGTATATAAATGCCACTGAAAGAGAGACAAAGTCATACATTTATATCTGTCCCAGAGAACAGGTAATTCTGCCAATCGTCCCTCAACACACATAGCCGAGAGTCGTGCTTCAGCATCGTGGTCCCAGCAATCTTCAATCGTTTCTTTGAGTAAGCGTATCGCAGGGTTCGTGTCCTTCCACACCGATGGGAATAATGGTCGAGCCTTGTTGCGAGTCACCAGCACTTGTACTTGCTCAAATGTTGGATGAAGACCTGCCAATGAGAAAATTCAACAAATTACACTCTCAAATGTTTATTTTGTATTCAATAATCATATTTTTTAGATTTTTCAGATTTCTTTTGAGCAGATTATGACTACAAAGCTAGGAATAATACAGTATTCAAGCTTAAATCCTTTCCAGTAAAGTCTCAATAATACTCGTGAGTAAATTAGGCATGTTTCAACTGTAGCTGATCAAATATTAATGACAAAAATGCCAACCCCATTTCCCCTCTGTACTATACATATATTTCAAAATCCTGTATGTATATTCAACGGTAAAAAGAGAATGAGCTGGGTAGGCAGATGGGCTATGTCAAAGTGAAGAGATTTATTATACACAAACGTCACAATGCTACATCCAAGCACAAAGCTAACACAAAATTTGGGTTCTTGCGGGTCCCTGAGGTTATACCGGAACCCAAATTTTGTAGATTTCCAGGACTCCTTTTGGGTCTTGGAGGCTGCAGCATCCTCACATTCAGCCTCTGATCTCTATCATCATAACTTTGATTTAATTCTGCCCACAAGTGCCCGAAAGCATAATGAAGAGCCACACTTTTGGACTCGTTAATATAGATACCAAAACCTTGAAGTGAAAAGATGAGGACAGAAGAAATGACCTATAGGAATGTTCTTTGTGAGAAGTAAATACAGTAAATACATACCAATTTCAGCTTGGAAAGGCAACTTGTATGGGGGAGTTTGGAGGCCCTGGTAAAGGTCATGGCACCGTGCTGCACACTCCCACAACACTAGACCAAGAGCATAAATGTCAATCTGCTTCAAGGCTGCCTCACAATCTCGAAGATTTACGGCACCTTCAAGAACTTCTGGAGCCATGTACCTTAATGTTCCAACCTAAAATAACAAGTTTATAAATTACACTCCAAACATTTATATACCAAATCTTGAACAAAAAGTCTGCTGGAAACTTATAAAACAAGACGAGTTTCAATCACACTAGTCATTAAAGTTATCCCTGTAATGGCATACCTTATGATGCAAACCAGAATGTTTGTATCAGGGTGGAGTATTGAGTACACTACACTGATACCATCCTCTACTGGGTGGAGTTTAACACTGGGTGATGTAGCACACATTACAATTGAAACATGCACATAAACAGAGCTCACATTTGCCTCTTTGGTGCAATATTTAATAAATAGCTGCCATGTTGCAAATAATCATTGGCACCCCTCATGGGTATGAGGGCCTCATTACTGAATGAGTGACCCGCAGGTTGTGCATGCTGCTGCAGCTCACAGCACCACCGTGCAGCTTGTGCCCACAGTGTCAATTAATAATGACAAAATAAATAACTGATTATTTTATGATGATAGTTGTCATGGAAGATCCTGACTGTGATTGAAGAATATGTACAAGATTCAGATATCAGTGAACACAGTGCTGGTGGTGAAGTTTACAGCAGAACTTCAGAAATTCAACAAATTACTCACTTCTTGCAGGTTAGTGTTCAATCTTTGACTATTTAAAGGGTTAAGCACCATTCCTCTCATCCATCCTATCCTAAATCCTTATCCTCATTTTCCTATATAGTCATATTGGCTTAGTGCTTTCTCCACATAATTACCTCACATTACCTCAGCAAGATAGCTTCAGGAAGCCAATGGAGGTTCCCCCAGAAAACGCTGACAAAATATTATCGGTTTAAAAATATAAGGTATTTCTACTGGGGAAATGCCTAAGAATGTCAAATGAGGAAAGATGTTTACATTAATATTCCTATACAGCCATCATAACATCATCTGAACTCACATCTGTCAATGATGATGTCTCTGCGTGCTGCTCTTCACCGTTAATAAAATACTTGGCTCCTTGCGTGTGAATGGCAAATCCCAAGTCAGAGACGACACATAATAAATTCTCCGTGAGCAGTAAATTGCGGGTGTTGAAGTCCCTATGGCTAATGCATGGTTTGATGATATCTGAAATAAAATACCAAAACACTTCATAAGGACAAAAGACTATGTAAAAGTTAATACAACTGTAGTTGTGCATGTTATTTACAACTACATGCACAGCTGTAGTTGCACATGCTATCTAGACCTACAAGCACTTATATGTAGTTGTGCACGTTGGCTGGACCTACAACAGCTGTAGTTGACCTTAATTAGAATTACAAGTTTAGGCAGTTGTTAGAACAGTGGTACAGTATTTCAAAATAAAATTTGAATAACGTATGAAAAGTAGAGTAGCCATTTAAGTTAAAGTTTTATGGACTACATAATATTGCAAGATGAATAAAATATGCACTGTGAGTGAAGGATCTGTAGTACAATATTCAACAACAAAAATTTAAAGTGTTATACATATGATACTCAACACACGACACTTACGCTGATCATAATTTAAGCTTACCTCCTTTCCTTATATCTGAATGTAGATGTGCAAGACCTCTCGTGGCACTCAAAGCAATCTGACAAAATGTAGACCAGCTAAGAGTATTTTCTGCTAAGAAAGAACTAAGACGACCTTTGGGGCAATATGACAGCACCAGTCCATAATATATGTTACCATCAGGTCCAATGCACTCACCCCCACCTGGTTACAATTAAAATATATAATTATTATTACATGTCTGTACAAAAGAATGAAAACTGGGTGAAACCAAACAAGAATTTACACAAGACCATTCACTTAACCCTTATGCTGCAGAGCATCCCATCAGTCATATTAGGCTCAATAGCATCAATGTGCAGAATACACTCAAGTATTATCAGTAATGGTATTATCCCTCGGGGCTATCTGTAAGCAGTCAACTGATCAATGGCGACCTCTGCAATTTACTTAGTAATAAAGTAGGTCTTGGATCACCACCATGCTGCCCTCACCTCTATGAGCACACCAATTCTGACCTTGGTGATCAGTAAGCTAGACCATGTCCACGTTACGTGGCCGTCTCTGTGGTACCAGCTGGTCGGGTGAGCGGAAAGCACGCTGGACTTGTGATCCTGTGGTCCCGGGTTCGATCCTGGGCGCCGGCAAGAAAACAATGGGCAGAGTTTCTTTCACCCTATGCCCCTATTACCTAGCAATAATTAGGTACCTGGGTGTTAGTCAGCTGTCACAGGTTGCTTCCTGGGGGTGGAGGCCTGGTCGAGGACCGGGCCGCAGGGATCACTAAAAAGCCCCAAAATCATCTCAAGATAACCAGCAGCAATGAGTGTTGGGAATGCTGCAGCCTAAGAGTTAAGAGAGTTCAGTCATTTGAGATAATGTATTAATGTGCATGACAAAGACAAATTTAATGTGAAGTTACTTCCTGTATTGTTAATATTGAATTAAATTTATAATGACTTATTTCTCAAGCTTCCTTTGTATACTTTGTCATTTCAAACCTGGACAGAGTAAAGATTTACAGTATATTGGATGCACATTAAAAAAAGAAAAATCTTTATTATTAAACTTTGTAATACAACCGTAATACTGTATTGTCAATTCCAATACAGTACAGTACTCTACCTATAATTTATGAACATACTTTGAATTGCAAGGATATCCAAATCTTACCTAGGTATGACAAAAGGTTGGAATGTTCCATTAAGGGAAGAGAATAAATATATTTCTCATTTTGATATGAAGATTTGTAGTGGTGGGGAAACAGCTTCACCGCTATCTCCTCGCCCTGAACCACACCTCTGTATGCTCTACCAAATCGACCTTGACCTAAAAAAATGACAAATAGCAATACAGTAAGCAGACGAGAAGTCACAATGTGGCTGAAATATGTTGACCAAACCACACACTGGAAAGTGAAGGGACGATGAGGTCCAGGACGGACCATAACGTCGTCGTCCCTTCACTTTCTAGTGTGTGGTTTGGTCAGCAATACGGTAATATAATATCCATTCTGAAGAAACAATGAATTCAAAAGCTTGTTAAGGAGAAAAGTCTATAAAAGTGTGAAATACTGTACTGAACACAATAACACAGTTCATTTCAATACTATAAAATGGGCTAATGCTGGAACACAACTTAGAAAGCCAGATTAAACTGAGCGTGTTTCAGTAGGACAGTATGATTGTTATACAGTATTTTGCTATAACAAAAATAACTGGAGAATGCTCATGAAGTGCATTTTGTTAAAAAAAATTAAAAAAAAAAAAAAAAAAGCATTTATAAATATTTTTTCCAATTGATTTTAATATGTAAACAAAAGTGTTACAGTATATCATTTGCACTAATAAAAACAATGTCATAAAATAAAAACTGCAAATTTTGGATGCAGCAGAATTTCAAGCACAGTACACAATATATGCAAATATTATTGCAAGGAAAAACTAACCTATAACTTCCATAAATTTAATAGAATCCATATCAATACATGGTGAACTAGGAGGATCTTCAGCTTGTGTAGAGTGTGGTGGTGGCTTGGTTCTCCTCCACCGCAAAGCTGTTACTGTGATGCATGTCACTAGCAATAAAAATACTATTGCCAGTATCACATACAGCACCAAGAGCGAGTCTGTTAACCCATCCTTTTCATCAAATTCTGTAACAGATATATATGTAGTCAACTTATGGGAAGGAAAGATCTCGGTTCGTGGTTTTGAGGATGGAAGATTTCTTCAATGCATCAACTACTGTAGTATGATCGTTAATTATTTATAATGCGAGTCTAGTAATTATGACTGTGTATAATGCAAAAAATTGGAAACATGAAATTGATATATTAGCAAGATCATAACTAATGCCTCTCTCATCACATTCCCCCTTCACCCCTTCCAAAACACACACACACACACACGCACGTGCCAACTTTAGGTTGACAATGGATTATATAATGGGAAAAATTATAACAAATTTATCCATAATATCCATGAGGCCAAGTTGCATCAGCAGTGTGGCACTCTCAACTGAAGACACATACCAGCATGTGACACAGTGCGCACAGGCTCACTCCATAACGGCTACCACAACTAAATGATATCAACGCAAACGAAGGTCAACACAAAATAAGAGCCGAGTATTCAGAGAGAGAGAGAGAGAGAGAGAGAGAGAGAGAGAGAGAGAGAAGGAAAAACAGGCATGAACTACTGAAGTGCATCAAGAGATAGGAAATGCTAGATAAGGAAAATATCACTCCAGAGAAGGCATTTAAATAAAGAAAAGCAATGATCCTTCAGCCAATAAGATTGTCAAGGTTATCAGATGGTAGATAAAGCGAGACTCACATGGACAGAAGCTTATCAGTCATATGGGCCAAGGGGAGGTTAAAAAGAACTTATTCATAAGGGGAGCCGGTCGGCCGAGCGGACAGCACGCTGGACTTGTGATCCTGTGGTCCTGGGTTCGATCCCAGGCGCCGGCGAGAAACAATGGGCAGAGTTTCTTTCACCCTATGCCCCTGTTACCTAGCAGTAAAATAGGTACCTGGGAGTTAGTCAGCTGTCACGGGCTGCTTCCTGGGGGTGGAGGCCTGGTCGAGGACCGGACCGCGGGGACACTAAAAAAGCCCCGAAATCATCTCAAGATAACCTCAAGAAGGGGTAGTAGAAAAGTATAAAGAACAAGGGACCAGGAGCTGCCAAAGGTGCTAGACAGCCTTCCCCTTTTTCCCCTTCAAACACCTCCATCAAAGGGATGAACCGTGAAAGGCCTGGCGCAAGAGCTACAAGCAGCGCCATCTTTCTGCAATGTAAAATGGAGATAGCGAGCAGAAAGGCAACTACTTAAGGAAGCACAAAGGCCCAATAATCAGACTGTCAAGAGCCCAACCAGACCAACAGCAGGTGAGGCTTCGACTATACTGGCCCGATTCTCAAAAAAAGGGACAGAACTCCATATAGTATTTAACTAGTGGGGTGACAGGCAGCACCGCAACAGCTGAAAGAACTTTAGCAACAATGTCCTCAGGAAAGAGAGGTGAAAGGGGGAAGGAAGACAAGAGTTAAGGACCAGACCAAATCTAAACCCTGGGCCAGTAAAGCCTGCTGGCACACAAAACAAGCCAAGTAAAATTCTGCCCCCCCTTCTCCTCCTCTCGAAGGAGGAAGGGACGAGCAACTTTGACCACAATGCTAAAGCAGGAACTGCAGGCAACGCGGCCTCCACACCCAAGACTGTAGCAAGCAAAACTACACCTTTACAAACCTTCTCAGCAAAGAACTCCATGAGAGCCAAAAAATGAACGACAGCCACCAAGTGGGTATCAGCCCTGTATCTTCCATAATAAGGGCTCCAGAGTGCATATGGAGCTTGCTACTATCAATTGAGCATTCAGATTTGACAAAACCCATGCCAAGTCCCCCAAGGAAAAAAGAGAAGGATGTCAGCCAGCCAGTATGAATTCAGGACCTCATATCACTACAGTACCAATAAGAGGAGGCAGACCCGAACTCAAATGAGTCGAACACAGCGAGGCCCGAATCCCATTGGAAGAACCGAAATAGATCCGCACGAGCCACAGACTGCACAAAGTGAGACTATGTGAACCTCCAGAAATAAGATTACTCTGAAGCACCATATGGCACACAGAATTCAACTCTCTTTGGAGTCCCAGCCCAGAAGCCAGCCACGATGGACCCAGGGCAGAGCCATATTCCACACAATTCCTGGGACAGAAAGGTATCGTCCCAAGGAGAAAAATCTGAACTAGGTTGTGGTTGAGAAGGCAAAGGAAGGGTTTAAATGCCTCTGCTGGTGAAGTAGAGTGAGGCACCCCCTGACCCCTATACCATGCCCAGACATCAAAACCCTCAGGTCAGTAGTTTGCCACAGGAAACCTCAAATAGGCCTAGGACATATTAGGTTGTTTCAGTTGTTATTTTGCCCTTTGATATATCCCTAGCAGTAAATTTGAACTTTTATGGGGGCAATAATCCAAACTTTGTACATTCAATCTCAGTAGCTACAGGTACTGTATTATCTTTGGAGGCTATGGGGACCCAAACACAGCCAAGTACTCACCGGGACCTGTAGTAACAGTTGGACTGGGGGTGGGGTCTAATATATGTGATACATTATCATTGCACATGTGCCCTGTGCAACAGCAGAAATAACTGTCGTTGTGCAGTTTGGTATTAGAGACACATGCCGACTGGTTGCAGATAGCGCTCTTCTCATTCCAACATCCTGAAAAACAAGAACAAAATTAATACACTGTGCACCTTCTAAAAGTAAAATCGCCAGAGAATCAGTACTGTAATTCTATTTATTCCTCCCAAAACATTTCTACAGCATCGGAAGAGTTTTGCAGAGCCCATTTCTTGTTCATTTGTACATGTGTGTATTTTTTATTTTGTGTATTGTGTGTGCATTTTGAGTAATTACGCAAGTGTAGTTATAGGAGGAGAACTATGCTCATGGTATCTCGTCTTCCCAGTACTCATTGTCATATAACGCTTTGAAACTACTAATACTGACGGTTTTGGTCTCCACCACCTTCTTACTTAACTTGTTCCAACCGTCTAACCACTATGTTTGCAAAAGAAAACTTTCAAATATTTGTTCGACACTTTAATTTGTTTCCTCAGCTAGAATCTGTGTCCTCTTGTTCTTGAAGTTGCTGATTTCAAGAATTCCTCTTTGTCAATTTGGTCGATTCATGGTAGTATTTTGTAAATGGTTATCATATCACCTCTTTCTTCTATCTTCTAGCTTTGGCATAGTCCTTTTTTGTCTCAAAATACCCTACTACTCCCACCCTCGCCCACACCCACACTACCTCTCTATCAAACACACTAATGATAGACGTCCACATTAACCCACCCTCTCTCCCTTCCCATGCCCACATTACCCCTTCCTTAACCCTCCTTCCCCACACAAACATTAACCTTCCTTCCCTCCCTCTCTCTCAATGCCCACACTATCCCTCCCTCCCTCCCATGCCCACTAGCCCACCTAAGACACCATTACCACCACATTCATTAACTACAATTGGTCACCATGAATAATTAAAAGCAAAGGTGGTAAGTCTTCCCACAGTCAATTACAATACATTTGCACGTGCGGGGGCACGGGGTGGCCGTCAGGGGTTATCTTGAGGTTATCTTCAGATGATTTCGGGACTTAGCGTCCCCGCGGCCCGGTCCTCGCCCAGGCCTCCACCCCAGGAAGCAGCCCGTAGCAGCTATCTAACTCCCAGGTACCTATTTACTGCTAGGTAACGGGGGCATGAGGGTGAAAGAAACTTTTTGCTCATTTGTCTCCGCCTCCACCGGGGGATTGAACCCGGAATCTCAGGTGGCTGCGAGGGGGGTGGTGGTATCATTGAGGGGGGGGGGGTCACGGGGTATCTTGAGGGGGGTCATGGTAACTGCTGGGGGGGGGGGGGATCAACGGGTTTTTGTTGGGGGGGGGAGTAAAGAGGAAGGAGAGGCATAGGTGAAGAGAGTGGGAAATACAGTGAGAGGTATGAAAGCAGGCGGGCTGTCTGCCTTGCTGACTAAGTATCTGACTGACAAGGGGGGGGGGGGGGTCTCAAGCAGTGCTCAAGACGGAACACCTCAAATGATCGGAATAGTGAGCATTGTGATGGGATCACTGCATTTGAAGGTTCTCGTAATCCCTCCTACCACGTGTTTCTGGCTGATGCAATATTTGCTTGGTTATGTTCCCTAAACGTTAGGTCGTCACAAATCATTATTCCCAGATCCATTACATGCCGCTTTCCTGCTATGGGCAGATTTGATTGTGCTTTGTACCCGGTATTATGTTTAAGGTCTTAATTTTTACCATACCTAAATATCTGGCATTTATCACTGTTAATCATGTTATTTCCTGGTGCCTAATTGAAAACTTTATTCATATCAGCTTGTAGTTTTTCAATGTCTTCTACAGAGTTTCATGCTGATTACACACAGAAATCACAATAGCGTGATGCATCAAATGAACAAACCCACAAGGGCCGTGACGAGGATTCGAACCTGCGAACCTCCCGGACGAAGGTTCGAATCCTCGTCGAACCACCTCTTGTGGATTTGTTTCATCCTGATTGTGCCATCTGCAAAAGCTGACACGGGTGAATTATATTTTGGTTAATATCTCATGGTATATCAACTGGTATAGATAGCTTTAAAATTAGGCTTCATAGATACATGGAAGACTGAGTGGATACAGATGGCCCCCGCCCTGACTGGGCATGCAGGCTTGCAGCAAGAAAACAACACAACCAAACAACCGGCCAACAAAACTTGATTAACCAAGAGTGACAGACACCGCCTTGACCACTATCTACGTGAATGTGAACACCTGAGAGACATTAGGAATATGTGTAGAATAATAAACCCCACATTGTTTGAGTTAGGAAAACACTATTTGTCAAATATTGATACTGTTCTTAAAAGATTTCCCCCATTTTGCACCCGCATGATAACGTAAGCTTTTAAGGGTTGATAGATGTTAATCTTCTTGTTTGAGGAGCTGTTCACTTGAGGCAGTTAAGCAAGTCCCAGCTGTGTCTGGGTACAAGTGACAGGATGAACAACCCAGCGAGTTTTCTTCCTATTGGGGAGTGTTGTACATTCTACTATGACGGTATCTCCACTCACAAGATGAGTGGCGCTGCCCAATAAACTCGCCCCTCGGGGCAAAATACAAAAAAAAAAATATCATAGAAGGAAACAGTGGGTGGTGTAGACAGCGAGGCGACCAACACAGCAGGGAAGGTCAGTGGAACTCCAGATGAGTGACGAAGCAGCCCAGAGGGTCAGTAACTCCCTGACAAAAGGCTGGGAGCCGTGACGTCATAAGACTTGCTAGACTTATCGACCTGTCAATATTCACAGAAAACGGTGGTTAAAATAAAGAGTGCGACCTTGACCGGCGGCCCCAGCGTTGGTGCCGGTTATGGGGACCACTGACCCCGCCGCCACTCACCACACTCCTCTTTCAAGAGGAAACTAGATTCTTTCCTCCGAGGAGTGCCGGACCTGGGCAGGGCGAGACAGCTAGGCGCGTCTCCTTGCACCCGTTGCCTCTGTTCACCTAGCAGTAATTAGGAACTTGGTTGTTAGTCGACCGTTGTGGGTCGCTTTCTGAGGAATACTCAAATACCGTTCATATTCGAGAAAACTTCGAATTTCTCACAAAACATGGAAATGCAGATAGAAGTACTAAAGTACAGAGTGCCGGACCAACCGGGCTGTGGTGGATATGTGGGCCGCTCCAAGCAACAGCCTAGTGGATCAAACTCACATTGGGGAGTAGAAGAACTCCTCCCAGAACCCCATCAAGCGGGTATCAACCAGGTGCTCCATCCTTGCCACGTAATTAATGCACAGCAATTGAGGCGCTATCGTCCATAGGTGTTGAGGTGACATTACACTTAGTATTAAACCATACTGTCAATTCGGAGGATGGGTTGCTTAGAGATGGTGACTTAGGTGTTTTATTGTGTGGGGTAAGTGGGTTTGTATTTACCTATTTCTGCTTGCGAGGGTTGAGCTCTGCTCTTTCGGCCCGCCTCTCAACTGTCAATCAACTGTTACTAACTACTATTGTTTTCCATACACAAACACTCCCCCCTCCCCCCCCCCCCCCCCCGGGAAGCCGCCCCGTAACAGCGGTCTAAATCCCAGGTACCTATTTACTGCTAGGTAACAGAGGCATCAAGGTGAAAGAAACTCTACCCATTTGTTTCTGCCTGGTCCGGGAATCGAACCCGGGCCACAGAATTACGAGTCCTGCGCGCTGTCCACTCAGCTACCAGACCCCCTTGTGTATGTGCGGGGGAGGATACAGGCGGTGTCGGAAATTTTGTGGGGTGGGGGGGGGGGGGGGGAGAAGGGACGGGTGTGGGAATATGGTGTGAACTTCACATGGGCGTAGGCGGTGGTGACTCTGTGGCGGGCGGCGTAGAAAGGCGCGGAGGCGGCCTTGAGTCTGCCTTGTTCATCAGCCCCTCATACCCAACCACCACCACCATACCCAACCACTACCACACCATACCCAACCACTACCACACCATACACAACCACCACCACCACCACACCATACACAACCACCACCACCACCACACCATACACAACCACCACCACCACCACACCATACACAACCACCACCACACCATACACAACCACCACCATCATACACAACCACCACCACCATACCCAACCACCACCACACCATACACAACCACCACCACACCATACACAACCACCACCACCATACCCAACCACCACCACACCATACACAACCACCACCACACCATACACAACCACCACCACACCATACCCAACCACCACCACACCATACACAACCACCACCACACCATACACAACCACCACCACCATACCCAACCACCACCACACCATACACAACCACCACCACACCATACACAACCACCACCACACCATACACAACCACCACCACACCATACACAACCACCACCACCATACCCAACCACCACCACACCATACACAACCACCACCACACCATACACAACCACCACCACACCATACACAACCACCACCACACCATACACAACCACCACCACCATACCCAACCACCACCACACCATACACAACCACCACCACACCATACACAACCACCACCACACCATACACAACCACCACCACCATACCCAACCACCACCACACCATACACAACCACCACCACACCATACACAACCACCACCACCATACCCAACCACCACCACACCATACACAACCACCACCACACCATACACAACCACCACCACCATACCCAACCACCACCACACCATACACAACCACCACCACACCATACACAACCACCACCACACCATACACAACCACCACCACCACCACACCATACACAACCACCACCACACCATACACAACCACCACCATCATACACAACCACCACCACCATACCCAACCACCACCACACCATACACAACCACCACCACACCATACACAACCACCACCACACCATACACAACCACCACCACACCATACACAACCACCACCACACCATACACAACCACCACCACACCATACACAACCACCACCACACCATACACAACCACCACCACCATACCCAACCACCACCACACCATACACAACCACCACCACACCATACACAACCACCACCATACACAACCACCACCACCTACCTCCATGTAGTTTTCTGTGGTAATATATTTTCCTAATGTGACTCGTGACATGTAATTATTAACTTGAGTGTGAGTTATGTAATATGCAGCTGCGGAGACCTGTTATGTTGACGGATAGGAGGGAGGGAGAGACATGGGAGAGAGGGAGAGAGAGGGAGAGAGAGGGAGAGAGAGGGAGAGAGAGGGAGAGAGAGGGAGAGAGAGGGAGAGAGAGGGAGGGAGAGGGAGAGAGGGAGGGACAAGACAGCAGAAGAAGGGTGAGTGGGAGAGAGAGAGAGAGAGAGAGAGAACAGGACAGAGGTGATATTGCATACAACAATGCAGATGTTTTTGACTGCATGGTACCAGAGACTGTTACCTTGCTAACCTACCTGCTGGCCAAGCTTTACGCAACAGGTACCCTCGGCTCCATTCTACACTTGCTAAGAACTCCGTAGGAGCCGTGATGACGATTCGAACCTATGCGGTGGGTCGTCCCACGCACACGCCCCAGACCGCGACACGGTCAAAGGATTGCAACCTGGAGTTCTCCTGAACCCACGAGGATTTCCCGAGGCTTGCAACCAGACGAAGCCGACACCTTAAGGGATGAAGTGGGACTCTACAGAGCCACATATTGAAAGTAGCAAGTAAGACACAGCTGGGAAAGTTAAGAGCCGTAAGACCCATCAAGCACCTTAACACAAGGGGTTAGCACAAGTTTGCTCATTCCACTGTCACTTACCGTGTGCCACGCCCGAGGTCTCCGTGCCCAAGGGGTCACGCTCATGACGGACATGGATGAGGCAGCCGTTCAGAGTAGTGATACGACACTAGCTGGCGCGGCTCCGTCACCTACATTACATTCACCACTTCCACAAGCAAAACTATATTCCATCCAAAGATTTCCGCTTTAATATAAAGCTGTCAGGGTGAGCTGCTGACTGTCAGGGTGAGCTGCTGACTGTCAGGGTGAGCTGCTGACTGTCAGGGTGAGCTGCTGACTGTCAGGGTGAGCTGCTGACTGTCAGGGTGAGCTGCTGACTGTCAGGGTGAGCTGCTGACTGCCAGGGTGAGCTGCTGACTGTCAGGGTGAGCTGCTGACTGCCAGGGTGAACTACTGACTGTCAGGGTGAGCTACTAACCTTGTAACATTTGCCAAATTAGACTTTAATCAGCCAGAAAAATATAAATCCCAACCCGTACCCACTTGTTTACAAATGTATAAGACCACACTACCACCACACACTTATAAACAAGTGTGTGGTGGTAGTGTGGTGGTCGAGCCGTGTGATAAAGTGACAGCTCAGTACTACAGGCTCAACATGGTAAGTGGGGATAAACTTACAGCCGGAAGCCAGCCTGTGACGCCACAGTTGACTCTCAAGAGCAAGACTGTGCGCAGCCTCTATGTGGATATAGCAACTCTTCATCGTTCCAGTGTTGCAAGCGTGGCGAGCTTGCAATGAGGGGGGGGGGGGAGGGGGAGTGTTGCAGGTAGGGTTCACGAGGTCAAACAGGTCGGGAGACAACGTGTGAGTGAACTCTTCACCTCATGGTCCCACCCTCTTGAAGATGTCCACGGTTGTTCCGGCAATATTTCTTATAGTCGCTGGGAGGGTGTTGAACAACCGCGGACCTCTGATGTTTATACAGTGTTCTCTGATTGTGCCTATGGCACCTCTGCTCTTCACTGGTTCTATCCTACATTGTCTTCCATATCTTTCACTCTAGTAAGTTGTTATTTAACCTCTGGGAGGTGCAGGCACCTATGGCGGGCCAACTCCTAAATCTACACTGTAAAATAACAACTTGCTAGAGTGAAAGATATGGAAGAAAATGCAGGAGAGAGCCAGTGAAGAGCAGGGGTGCCATAGGCACAATCAGAGAACACTGTATAAACATCAGAGGTCCGCGGTTGTTCAACGTCCTCCCAGCAAGCATAAGAAATATTGCCGGAACAACCGTGGACATCTTCAAGAGGAAACGAGATAATTTTTCCTCAAGGAGTACCGGACCAACCGGGCTGTGGTGGATATGTGGGCCGCTCCAAGCAACAGCCTGGTGGACCAAGCTCTCACAAGTCAAGCCTGGCCTCGGGCCATGCTTGGAGAGTAGAACAACTCCCAGACTACCATCCAGCATGTAGGTTATCTTGAGGTTATCTTGAGATGATTTCGGGGCTTTTTAGTGTCCCCGCGGTCCGGTCCTCGACCAGGCCTCCACCCCCAGGAAGCAGCCCGTGACAGCTGACTAACACCCAGGTACCTATTTTACTGCTAGGTAACAGGGGCATAGGGTGAAAAACTCTGCCCATTGATTCTCGCCGGCGCCTGGGATCGAACCCAGGACCACAGGATCACAAGTCCAGCGTGCTGTCCACTCGGCCGACCGGCTCCCCCACCTTAAATCTTAATTGGTCCCCAAACAAATGTACACTCCTGGTAAACTCTGGTGACTATTGCTCCCGGGGCTTACTGGGTCTTAGTGGGCCGTCTCCCTTGAGTGAACAGCTCCATTACTTCTGTATATTTGAGCAGTGAACTCCACCTCATTTGTCTTTCATAGTTCTCTTTCCCACCGGACTGGTCTCATATAACCCTCCACTATTAAACCCGGGTCTGTGGACTATCACTCCAGAACTGTGTGCGTGCGTGCGTGTGTGTGTGTGTGTGTGTGTGTGTACGTACTCAACTAGTTGTGCTTGCGGGGGTTGAGTTTCGGCTCTGTGTCCCGCCTCTCAAGAATCAATCTACTGGTTACCTTACCTTGAGATGGTTTCCGGGCTTAGCGTCCCCGCGGCCCGGTCATCGACCAGGCCTCCACCCCCCCAGGAAGCAGCCCGTAGCAGCTGACTAACTCCCAAGTACCAATTTACTGCTAGGTGACAGGGGGCATCAGGGTGAAAGAAACACTTTGCCCCATTTGTCTCCGCCTCCAACGGGGATTGAACCCGGAACCTCAGGAGTACGAATCCGATGCGCTGTCCACTCAGCTGTCCCAGGGGTGAGGGATATCATGAACGGCAGGGAAAGAAAATGGGAGATGGGGGGGGGGGGGGTTCTAGGGTCTGTGAGGGATTTTTGGGGCTGATGTAAGGGGGGGGGGTGTTAGCGCCACAGTGCCGCCAATGCCCCCGGGCACCCATCATGCCCTGCCACCATCTGGGGGGCAAAACAGTGCCTGCCCTGTGCATCCATCTTCATAATGGCACCCCACACACACACCGGCCTCGGGGGGCCGGTGGCTGAGTGGACAGCACGCTGGACACGTAATCCTGTGGGCCAGGGGTTCGATTCCAGGCGCCGGCGAGAAACAATGGGCAGAGTTTCTTTCACTCTGATGCCCCTGTTACCTAGAAGTAAATAGGTACCTGGGAGTTAGACAGCTGTTATGGGATGCTTCCTGGTGTGTGTGGAAAAAAAATAGTTAGTAGTTAGTAACAGTTAATTGATTGACAGTTGAGAGGCGGGCCGAAAGAGCAGTTCTCAAACCCCGCAAGCACAACTAGGTAAATCCACACACACTTTTTCACACACTTAGAAAGAACTTTTAGAGTAGTTAACAGGTGGAATGCATTAGGCAGTGATGTGGTGGAGGCTGACTCCATACACAGTTTCAAATGTATATATATGATAGTGCCCAGAAGGCTCAGAAATCTGTATACCAGTTTATTGACAGTTGAGAGGCGGGGCCAAAGAGACAGAGCTCAATCCCCGCAAGCACAACTGAGTATACACACACACACAGTGAGAAAATGAGAAAGACCTGGGGGTTGATATCACACCAGACCTGTCCCCTGAAGCCCACATCAAGAGGAAAACATCAGCAGCATATGCCAGGTTGGCCAACATAAGAACGGCCTTTAGAAACTTGTGTAAGGAATCGCTCAAAACCTTGTATACCACTTATGTCAGACCAATCCTAGAGTATGCAACTCCAACACTGAGTCCATATCTCGTCAAGCTCAAGACTAAATTTGAGAATGTTCAAAGGTATGCCACCAGACTAGTACCTGAGCTGAAGGGTATGAGCTACGAGGAGATACTACGGGAACTGAACTTAAAGTCGCTGGAAGACAGAAGTTAGGAGACACATAATCACCACATACAAGATTCTGAGGAATTGATAGGGTAGATAAAGACCATTTAACACAAGGGGACACAGATGGAGTACACAGATGAGCCACAGAGGTATTAGAAAGAACGTTTTCTTTAATTTCAGAGTAACAACCCGTCTCACCCACCTAAAAATAGTATTAAATAGAAAGGAGAAAATGGACAGAAATAGGGGGAAGTGTTGAGTGAGGGGAGAAGTCCCTCCTTGTTCCCCTCAAGTGAGGGAGAACAACTGACCTCCACATGGCCGGGGTCAGGGGTCAGGTGTCCTCATTACGGCTACTGCACCCCCCACCCCCCAGCCTGTCAGTTGTAAATCCCACTCAATGACCGACGCTTGAAACATGAACTGACACCACTGTGGTCAGGTCAGTTAAGAGGCTACCGTCTGCCACCCACACCCTCACCCACCTGCTCCCTCACCCACCACCTACACCCTCACCCACCACCTACACCCTCACCCGCCCACTTCAAAATGACTTCTAGGGTGACTATGGGCGTGCTAGAGGCGAGGGGTGAGGCAGGGTGAGCCCTCTCCTGGCGGTGGAACACCAGGCGGGCGGCCACTCACACCAGGGAGGGCGTCCCTCACCCTAAGTGACCAGTACACCCTAGAAACACAGGACCTGAGAGCGTCTCTAACCCTAAAACATCATCAAAGGCACATAGTATACGTCAGACCAATCCTCAACATGCAGCCCCGGTGTCGAAACCAGATAGACAGACAGAGGGGGGGATAGTATAAGTATACTATATAAGGACAGTACAAGACTATACAAGAAGCAAGAAAATGGATGTTAGACACATGTATTGCTACTGTCATAAATCAATCGTTTAATGCTTACACGATCGACAGTTAGGAAAGGCAGGGTGATGAAGTGGCTGCGGACCCGTTGTGTGTGCGAGTGTGTGAGAGAGTGGCTGTTTGGTCCCGCCTCTCAACTGTCAATCAACAGGTGTACAGGTTCCTGAGCCTACTGGGCTCTATCATATCTGCATTTGAAACTGTGTATGGAGTCAGCCTCCACCACATCACTGCCTAGTGCATTCCATTTGTTAACTACTCTGACACTGAAAAAATTCTTTCTAACGTCTCTGTGGCTCATTTGGGTACTCACTTTCCACCTGTGTCCCCTTGTTCGTGTCCCACCCGTGCTGAAGAGTTTGTCTTTGTCCACCCTGTCAATTCCCCCTGTGAATTTTGTAGGTGGTTATCATGTCTCCCGTGTGTGTGTGTGTGTGTGTGTGTGTGTGTGTGTGTGTGTGTGTGTGTGTGTGTGTGTGTGTGTGTGTGTGTGTGTGTGTGTGTGTGTGTTAGTTCTAGCTTGCCCCCCCACACAACCCCCTCACCCCCCCCCCCCTCACCCACACATTCAATCAACGACCCACAAGAAACCAAATCTGCCAAACCAAGCAATTAACTTCCAGCATGTGAGCAGTTAAAACACGGCCAACTTGAAGGCCAGGAAGCACGACCCCCGGGGAAGGGGTCACAAGACGGCCACTGTACC
Source organism: Procambarus clarkii (assembly GCF_040958095.1). Lineage (NCBI taxonomy): Eukaryota > Metazoa > Arthropoda > Malacostraca > Decapoda > Cambaridae > Procambarus > Procambarus clarkii. The sequence goes on from NC_091221.1 coordinate 11,492,933, forward strand.
AGACACAAGTAGCATTGTGTAGTGGGGAAACAAACCGGACCTGACTGCCCAGGTTGAACAAGTGCCCTCTGTGCCGCCCCCGGGCACTCCCGGGTAAACATCAACACAACGCCATAACAAATGAGCCACAGAGACGTTTGAAAGAACTTTTTCACAGAGCAGTTAATAAATGGAATGCACTAGGAGGTGATGTGGTGGAGGCTGACTCCATACACAGTTTCAAATGGGGAGCTGGTCGGCCGAGCGGACAGCACCCTGGACTTGTGATCCTGTGGTCTTGGATTCAATCCCAGGCGCCGGCGAGAAACAATGGACAGAGTGTCTTTCACCCTATGCCCCTGTTACCTAGCAGTAAAATAGATACCTGGGTGTTAGTCAGCTGTTACGGGCTGCTTCCTAGGGGTGGAGGCCTGGTCGAGGACCGGGCCGCGGGGACACTAAAGCCCCGAAATCATCTCAAGATAACCTGAAGATAGATATGATAGAGCCCAGTAGGCTCAGGAATCTGTACACCAGTTGATTGACAGTTAAGAGGCGGGACCAAAGAGCCAGAGCTCCACCCCCACAAGCACAACTAGACGAGTACAACACTCGCCTACACATAACAGTCATTCAGCTTAACACCAAATGCTTCTTTATCTCTCAAGTATCTCCAGATAAATATATTGATGATGCCAATTATAAACTATTTATAATATTTGACTTAGTCTTGGCCCGTTGCTTTTAATAGTTCTCTTTCAATCAGGTCGTCTACACCTCTACTTTTCAAAGGGGTTATTTTTGCACATCCTGCCATGCCTTCTCGTCTTAAGTGGTGCTACCTCTGTGTGCACATTTGGAACCAGTCCCTCTAATACTTTCAAAGTATAAACTTACGCATAATTCCCACACCCAGGTGGGCGGTTATCTTGAGGTTATCTTGAGGTTATCTTGAGATATTTCGGGGCTTTTAGTGTCCCCGCGGCCCGGTCCTCGACCAGGCCTCCACCCCCAGGAAGCAGCCCGCGACAGCTGACTAACACCCAGGTACCTATTTTACTGCTAGGTAACAGGGGTATAGGGTGAAAGAAACTCTGCCCATTGTTTCTCGCCAGCGCCTGGGATCGAACCCAGGACCACAAGTCCAGCGTGCTGTCCGCTCGGCCGACCGGCTCCCTATTGTTCACTCCCGGGAGTGAACACATTTTAAGCGGTCCCAATAACTAAAAGATGTTTGATCGGATGGATTCAGGCAGTAATAGGTCTTCACATGTTCTCCAAGTTAGCAATGTATCCAGCTTGGAATTGGGCTGTTGGTGGGAAATAATACTTTATCCTAAAAGGTCTAGTATCATCTCTTGTTTGACAGGTTCTTGTTATCCAACCTGTCATTTTTCTTGCAGTTGCACTTGTATCCTTAAACTTAAATAGGACAAACAATCCTATAGAAAATGCCATATTCACTATAAAATAACTTCTTCAAACAACAACAACAACAACACATACATTAGGTGTCGAGAGCAATAAACCAAAGAAATGTAACAATTAGTGTTTCAACACAACCAAATATACCATAAAAGAACACCAAACTCTGATATTCGAGATAAGAGCATTAAATATATTCATTATTAACACAAGTGCAACACAAATGGTTAGTGAAGAGTATGATTAGGAGTATGTAGCTCATACGGGCAATAATGTGCACATGAATCCACACTCAGCTGTGCCAACATGGGCGTACATGAGGGGGGGGGGGGGCATGTTGTGTACACTAGCCCGCATGTGTGTACATAGGCTGATACGAATAACACGGGCTTACGTGATTATGTAATTGTGTTTGTGTGAGTCGTACTTCGGCTCTTTGGTCCCACCTTTCAACTGGCACTTGCCTATCAATATCTATAGGGAAGTAAGGTCTGGCTCTTTATGCTGCACTCACTGGCTTTGTTGTACCTGTCGCGTTATAATTTAACTATTCAGACGTTCTAATGCTTTGTCGCATCTGGTCCCACACCTTCTTTCAATGCATTCCACCTGTTGTTCTTCTCAATATCCACCGTACAAAGTACGAGGTTTTTCCTTAAATGCTTTCGCCTCGTTTGCGTTTCTAGCTTCCACTTACATCCTACTTTCTCTCACTTTAAAGAGGCTGTCCTGTCCACCTTGTTAAGTCCCTTCAGTATCTTTTATGTTACAATCATGTTTCGTCTCTTTAGGGTTATGAGGTGGAGTTCCCTAAACCTATCCTCGGAGTTCAGTCCTCTTTGCTCTGACACTGATCTTCTTGTAAACCTTTGTACCTGTCTAACTTTGGTTTATGGTTCACAAGGAGCGGATTCCCGGCCGGTGCTGCACATTCCAGCATTGGTCTAACAGCTGTGTAGACTGCCATGAAGGATGTTGTTGTTTAAGATTTGCTACTTGGAACAAAAAGTTCCAAGTAGCACGGGCTAATGGTGAGCCCGTAGGCCGTGAAGGAGCCCAGGGTGTGGTGACGTCTAATATTCGCCAGCCTCACTCCAGCCTTTCAAGAGGAGGCTGGAGTACACACACAAAAAACTGTCAATCTAGGAAAATACAGTCTACTAAGCCTCCCTTTCCCCGTCTGAGTAACCTCTTCACAGAAATCGATCACGTTTGTCAGCCACGACTTACTCCTAAATCCATGCTGCTGCTCATTTGTTATTAAATTTATTCCCAACCTGATTATTTTATACATCACAGAATACGTGTCACAGTATTCGTCGTCACAGTACACAGAATACGTGTCACAGTATGCGTCGTCACAGTACACAGACACAGAATTCGTGTCAGTGACTCTGGTCTGTAATTTACTGTCTCCCGTCTGTGCCCGCTGTTGTTGTTAATGGGACTACGTCCAGGGGGCCAGATTCACGAAAGCACTTACGCAAGCACTTACGAACGTGTACATCGTTCCTCAATCCTTGACGGCTTTGGTTACATTTATTAAACAGTTTACAAGCGTGAAAACTTGCTATTCAACTGTTCTTATTGTTATAAACAGCCTCCTGGTGCTTCGGAGCTCATTAAGTGTTAAATAATTGTAAACAAAGCCGCCAAAGATTGAGAAAAGATGTACAGGTTCGTAAGTGTTTGCGTAACTGCTTTCGTGAATCTGGCCCCAGGTTCGTAAGTGTTTGCGTAAGTGCTTTCGTGAATCTGGCCCCAGGTTCATAAGTGTTTGCGTAAGTGCTTTCGTGAATCTGGCCCCAGGTTTGTAAGTGTTTGCGTAAGTGCTTTCGTGAATCTGGCCCCAGGTTCGTAAGTGTTTGCGTAAGTGCTTTCGTGAATCTGGCCCCAGAACACGAGACGAGGATCAGACCAGCCAAGTTGTATGTGGCCAGCATGTCTGCCTCCCTCGACCCGACCTTCCACCCCAGCCATAACCCAGCCATACCGGACAGTCGTCAAGTTTCAGGGTTGTGTGGTCAGTGAGTATTAACGGCTTCACCACAAGGGTGAAGGGAGGGGGAACGCACCACAAGGGTGAAGGGAGGGGGAACGCGCCACAAGGGTGAAGGGAGGGGGAACGCGCCACAAGGGTGAAGGGAGGGGGAACGCGCCACAAGGGTGAAGGGAGGGGGAACGCGCCACAAGGGTGAAGGGAGGGGGAACGCGCCACAAGGGTGAAGGGAGGGGGAACGCGCCACAAGGGTGAAGGGAGGGGGAACGCGCCACAAGGGTGAAGGGAGGGGGAACGCACCACAAGGGTGAAGGGAGGGGGAACGCACCACCACCACCACGGGAAATTGTCCCTGGCGTGGCGACAGGGAAAATGTCCAATGGTAGCAGGGACGGGGGGGGAGGCATCAGGGGCAAGCTACGAGACAAGCTTAGATAATGGACATTATCAAACAAGGCAAAAGAGAGGGTAAGGTGATGCAAGATTAAAAGGAAGCATGCGGAGAGTGGCAGGAAAGCTCCAACTAGTTCTGCAGAAACATCTTATGTATCTCTTATCTCTTAGATATCTCTTATGGCATGCAAAGGGAAACAACCTCAGCCAAGATAAGATAAGCAACCTAGGCAAGGGACAAGTCCAGGAGGACGATACCGAGGAAGACAAAGCAAGCATCAAAGAACACAAGAACTCACAGCTCCCTGACAAGAGGGAGCCAGCTTAGCTAAGCTGCCAACACCCACCCATCGTGTCAGCAAGGCGGACAGTCCGCCTGCTGTCATATCTCTCACTGTATTTCCCACTTCTAAACTTTCCTTTACCTGTACCTCTCCATTCTTCCATCCTCTTTACTAAAAAAAAACACAGATGAATACAAGGAGCATGACTGAACACGAGAGATAGAAGAGAGAGATTAATCTATTTTCTCTAGAGAAAATAAATTAACCAAGGTCACCTTATAACAATTTATTTAACATTTGGGTTAAGTTAACAGTTAACATTTTACCAAGAAGGAGACAAACGGGAGAGATGTGGCCCAGTTCTTGACAACTTGACTACACTCATCTCCCTGGAAACACAAACCGAAACTGTCTCTATTTTCAGCTTGTTACAACTTGTAATAAAGTTGTTACATCTTGGCTTAACGTGTTTATGACGTATTAGAACGTTGTTACAACTAGTTATATTGGTTGTTATAACTGGTTAGGTGTAAAAACTTGTTCGAACGTTGTACCGACGTCGTAGTTTCAGTGTGTGTGTTTGACGGGCTGGCAGTACAGGACATGCTTCTCAATCCCATCGCCAGTAGCATTCTCCACTGTGCCTTCTGCCTGTCAAACGTGCGCGCCCTTCTGCCTGTCAAATGTGCGCGCCCTTCTGCCTGTCAAATGTGCGCGCCCTTCTGCCTGTCAAATGTGCGCGCCCTTCTGCCTGTCAAATGTGCGCGCCCTTCTGCCTGTCAAATGTGCGCGCCCTTCTGCCTGTCAAATGTGCGCGCCCTTCTGCCTGTCAAATGTGCGCGCCCTTCTGCCTCTCCAACTGCATGCTCTTTTTGCACATCTCGGAAGTAACTGTTCTACTGAGCAGCACCGCTGCCTGACGCTTGGCCCCGCCCTCAGACACCAGCACAGCTCAAACACCTTCCACTATTTACTTAACAATGACACCAAGGCAGGTCCATCAATGACTCTGAACTGACTCAAGATCCGCCAAGGATATTAAGGTGTATATAGTTGTTTTATTGGTCTAAAACGATACTTTGCACCATTGTCACAACTGGAGGGCGGTGGTTGGCAATGTTTACTGTGGTGACCAGATCACACACTAGCAAGTGAAGGGACGACGACGTTTCGGTCAGTCCTGGACCATTTTCAAGTCGATTGAACACAGATGTTAACCGTGTTTAAATTTTGCCCCGAGGGACAGTATTGGGCAGCGCCACTCATCTTGTGAGTGGACACACCGCCATAGTGACAGTATTGGGCAGCGCCACTCATCTTGTGAGTGGACACACCGCCATAGGGACAGTATTGGGCAGCGCCACTCATCTTGTGAGTGGACACACCGCCATAGTGACAGTATTGGGCAGCGCCACTCATCTTGTGAGTGGACACACCGCCATAGGGACAGTATTGGGCAGCGCCACTCATCTTGTGAGTGGACACACCGCCATAGTGACAGTATTGGGCAGCGCCACTCATCTTGTGAGTGGACACACCGCCATAGTGACAGTATTGGGCAGCGCCACTCATCCTATGAGTGGACACACCGCCATAGTGACAGTATTGGGCAGCGTCACTCATCCTGTAAGTGGACACACCGCCATAGTGACAGTATTGGGCAGCGCCACTCATCCTATGAGTGGACACACCGCCATAAAGACAGTATTGGGCAGCGCCACTCATCCTGTGAGTGGACACACCGCCATAGTGACAGTATTGGGCAGCGCCACTCATCCTGTGAGTGGACACACCGCCATAGCAGCATGTACAACACTCCCCAATAGGAAGAAAACCTGTTAACTGTGTTCTGCCTCGTGTGTCCCTGGAGGAGGAGGTCTGGAGGAAGGGAGAGATAAGAGGAGAAGCGTAGGTCAAGATTCCATACCCACTATCTGGTGTCTGTGAGGTGTTTATGGGTTTATTTGCGTACTGGCTCACTTGTACTGGCCTGGTCTCCAGTTCCCACCACCCTACTCGTCAAAATATATCATGTTGCCTTCCCCGAGCGGCATCCACCAACCTTCCTCTACATTATCTGCCATGACTTTACCAATACATATTTAATTAAGTGCCTAAGTACATATTTGACTTATCCTTTATCTCCTGCGCCTAGCAACTTGCCTCCTTGTTCAGCCTTCACACGCTGCTGCTGCTGCTGCTGCCAACAAGGTTATAAATGTGGATTAATCTCAACAAAAATAATCACTATCATAGTGGGATTTACTCAGCTTCAATTGTTGAACTGCCATCTAGTGCCAGTTTCCTTTCCTATCGCTGAGGAAACCTCTGGAGCAGGAAGGTGGGCTCGAACCTGCGTCACAAGTTAACACTCACTCTAAACATGAGCTAAATAATTAAGCTAAACAAATGCTTTAAGTAAATAGAAATATGTGAAGGTCGCGTAACATTAAGAGACAGAGATACAAACTGGAATGAGAACATCACAAACATACCTGGAGAGGGTTTCAAGGGTTCTGTTCCTCTCAAAGCCCGGCTTGGCACCAGATAACTTGTGATAACTTGGTCCAACAGGCTGTTGCTTGGAGCGGCCCGCAGGCCCGCGTATCAACTACATCCTGGTTGGTCCGGCAATTCCGGCAAGAACTTGTCTAAATGCTTCTTGAAGACATCCACCTTTGTTCCGGCAATGTTTCTAATGCTTGCTGGATTGAACAGGCGTTGACCTCTGATGTTCAGTGTTCTCTGTGTCTATAACACCTCGACTCCTCACTGGTTCTATTCTGCATCTCCTTCCGTATCATTCGCTCCAGAATGGTGTTATTCTACTGTGCAAATTTGGGACCTGGCCTTCCAGTATCTTCCATGTATACTGTATATTATTTGATACCTCTCTCGTCTCCTTTCCATAGAGTACATGATGATGAGACCTTCGAGACAGGTCCTAATAATTGAGTTTTATCGTGCCTATGTGTGCTGTATGTTCTCTGTATTCCCTCTATTTCAGAAATCTCTCCTGTTCTAAACTGGAAAATGAACAATGGTTTTGTAAAGCCAGAATCCCTCAATAGAACAACTAAATTATTGGGACCGCTTAAAAATGTTAAACCTGTATTCTCTTAAAGCGCAGGCGAGACAATAATTTACACTTGGAACATATTAGTGAGTAGTTATACGTCTGCACACAAAGCCCCACATGAGACCAGAAGGCATGGCAGGAAGTGCAGAATACCCCCGTTGAAAAGCAGAGGTGCAACAGGTACTCTGAGAGAGAACTATCAACATCAGAGGCCCGAGACTGTTCAACACGCTTCCACTACACATAAGGGACATAACTGGCCGACCCCTCACAGTGTTCGAGAGAACTTGATAAACACGACCAAAGGATACCTGATCCACAAGGCTGTAGGGTAGGTAGGTAGGTAGATCCTAGAAGCAGTTAATTTTTACTGCCAATGTGGTGCCAAGAGTAATGTGGTAGTGCCGAGGTGACCCATGACCTGGCCTTGTAAGAACCTCCACAAGGTGACCCAGTTAGTAGGGGGGTGGGGGGAGGGGGTGAAGACCTGGGTAGCCAGGGTTATGGAGAGCCACTCACGGGCGGGCATCAGTGGTGGGCATTATGCACTCACTGGCTGCTTGTTTACCCGTAGAGACCCCCCACCCCCCTCCAACCACCCCAGGCTTCCTGCCGCACCCACTCCCTCACCGTTACTCCCCCCCCCCCTTCCCTCCCACCACGCTCCTGCCTCTCACAATACTCCAAACTACATATAACAATTACCTACAATAACAACGGGTGGACGCCAGCGCAAATAAGATGCAACATTTATGCAAATGAGATCCTCCCCCCCTCAAAAAAAAACTGGGATGATATAACCCAAATCCAAAGAGGTCAAAGACACCCTGGATAGGCCCATCACCCTTGGAAAAGCCCATCACCCTTGGAAAAGCCCATCACCCTGGAAAAGCCCATCACCCTGAAAAAGCCCATCACCCTGGAAAAGCCCATCACCCTGGAAAAGCCCATCACCCTGGAAAAGCCCATCACCCTGGAAAAGCCCATCACCCTGGAGAAGCCCATCACCCTGGAAAAGCCCATCACCCTGGAAAAGCCCATCACCCTGGAAAAGCCCATCACCCTGGAAAAGCCCATCACCCTGGAAAAGCCCATCACCCTAGAAAAGCCCATCACCCTGGAAAAGCCCCCATCACCCTGGAAAAGCCCATCACCCTGGAAAAGCCCATCACCCTGGAAAAGCCCATCACCCTGGAAAAGCCCATCACCCTGGAAAAGCCCATCACCCTGGAAAAGCCCCATCACCCTGGAAAAGCCCCCATCACCCTGGAAAAGCCCCCATCACCCTGGAAACTTATGGGGAAAAAAGTAAAACAATATGATGAAAGCCTCAACCGAATCACATCCAAGACGCCTCAGGAAATAAGCTTCCTGAAGACATAACAACGAACAATAATTCAGGAAGTATTAGGAAGATGTAGTCAGAATATTCCTTGAGGAAAAGTCAACAGTTGGTCCAAATGTGTGGGAAACATAGCTGCAACGTTTCTCTCAATGCATATTTACAATGAGTCTCAAATTTACACAGTAAAATTAGAGAGGGGAAGGGGGGGGAGGGAGAGGGAGGAGAGAGATGGAGGGAAGACGAGGGAGAGAAAAGGGGGGGGGGGGAGGGGAGGAAAATGAGATGAAAGTGAGTGTTGAAATTTAACTTGCCAGAGCACCATAATACAATGTTTGGAGGCAGCGACTGGTGATGTTGAGCAGTTAGTATCCCACACACCTCCCACTGTGTCCTCTCCTCTCTCACCACCACTACAATCACCACTACATCCACCACCACTACAATCACCACTACATCCACCACTACATCCACCACTACAATCACCACTACATCCACCACTACAATCACCGCTACATCCACCACTACAATCACCACCACCACAATCACCACCACTACAATCACCACTACATCCACCACTACAATCACCACCACCACAATCACCACCACTACAATCACCACCACTACAATCACCACCACCACAATCACCACCACTACAATCACCACTACAATCACCACCACTACAATCACCACCACCACAATCACCACCACTACAATCACCACCACCACAATCACCACCACTACAATCACCACTACATCCACCACTACAATCACCACCACCACAATCACCACCACCACAATCACCACCACTACAATCACCACTACAATCACCACCACCACAATCACCACCACCACAATCACCACCACTACAATCACCACTACATCCACCACTACAATCACCACCACCACAATCACCACCACTACAATCACCACTACATCCACCACTACAATCACCACCACTACAATCACCACCACCACAATCACCACCACCACAATCACCACCACTACAATCACCACTACATCCACCACTACAATCACCACCACAATCACTATCGCCACAACCAATGACGACTAGCGGTATCACATGCACAGAGAACACTATATAAACATCACTCTTGGTTTTCTTCCCATTACGGACACATCACAGGTCACATGGGGCCTCGCGGGTCAGTGGATAGCGCCTGGGGGGGGGGGTTGTAGTCCTAATTAACCGGGTTCGATTCCCGGCGGAGGCGGAAACAAATAGTTTCTTTCACCCTGATGCACCTATTCGCCTAGCAGTAAATAGGTACCTGGGAGTTAAGACGGCTACTAAAGGCTGCTTCCTGGGGATGTACTCACCTAATTGTGTTTGCGGGGGTTGAGCTCTGGCTCTTTGGTCCCTGCCTCTCAACTGTCAATCAACTGGTGTACAGATTCCTGAGCCTATTGGGCTCTATCATATCTACACTTGAAGCTGTGTATGGAGTCAGCCTCCACCACATCACTGCCTAATGCATTCCATTTGTCTACTACTCTGACAGTGAAATAAATCTTTCTAACGTCTCTGTGGCTCATTTGGGTACTCAATTTCCACCGGTGTTCATGCGCGCGCGCGTGTGCGTTAAATATATATAATAGATATAACAGGAAAAATAGACTGGTTAGAAAGGCGAGGTTGACCAGACCACACACTAGAAGATGAAGGGACGACCACGTTTCGTCCCTTCACCTTCGGAACTTATGAACAAATCCATAAGGGCCGTGACGAGGATTCGAACCTGCGTCCGGGAGCATCCCAGACACTGCCTTAATCGACTGAGGCAGTGTCTGGGATGCTCCCGGACGCAGGTTCGAATCCTCGTCACGGCCCTTGTGGATTTGTACATAAGGAACTTCATTATAAGAAACTGTAGTAGTGGTGGAAGCAGGAACAGTGTAAAACAGGTTTTTTAAGTAAAGAGGAAGGCGAGGCATAGGTGAAGGGAAAGTATAGAAGTGGGAAATACAGTGAGAGGTATGAAAGCGGGCGGGCTGTCCGCCTTGCTGACACGATGTGTGGGTGTTGGCAGCTAAGCTAAGCTGGCTCCCTCTTGTCAGGGAGCTGTGAGTTCTTTGATGCCTGCTTCCTGGGTATCGTCCTCCTGGACTTGTCCCTGCCTGTTATCTTGCCTAGGTTGCTTATCTTATCTAGACTGAGGTTGCTTCCCTTTGCATGCCATAAGAGATATCTTTATGTTCTGCAGAACTAGTTAGGAGCCGGTCGTTCGAGCGGACAGCACGCTGGACTTGTGATCCTGTGGTCCTGGGTTCGATCCCGGGCGCCGGCGAGAAACAATGGGCAGAGTTTCTTTCACCCTGAATGCCCCTGTTACCTAGCAGTAAAATAGGTACCTGGGTGTTAGTCAGCTGTCACGGGCTGCTTCCTGGGGGTGGAGGCCTGGTCGAGGACCGGGCCGCGGGGAAACTAAAGCCCCGAAATCATCTCAAGATAACCTCAAGATAGTTGGCGCTTTCCGCCACTCTCGGCATGCTGTGAGGAGGGAGGAAAAGGAAGCAGGAGGGTGGAAGGAGGAGGAGGGAGAGCTGATGAAGAGGTCTCAGTTGGCAGGGTGGTCAATGCCGACATTAGGAAACCTGGAGAGTTATGGTAATAAACAGAGGAAGGTCAAGGGGCGTGAAGGACGCGCAGCCAACACCGAGCCCTTGTGCACCACCACCTTCCGTAACTCATCAAGTGCAACCAGTCCTCACTAACGTCAAGAGTATCATAAGCAAGGTAGTCAGCACACACTCAAACGTATCATTCAGAGGAGGAGCTCCAGAGCTAAAGCTCAACCCTCAATAATATACAGGTGAGTGCATGAGTGACACACACAAGCCATTAATGGGTTCCCCCCCCCCCCCGAGGATATTTCTCAAACGTGTCCCATTAGGGCATTGAGAGCGGACGATAATGACGAATGGCCCTACAACTGTGCCTTCAAGCTCTGTGTGTGGTGTGTGGTGTGTGGTGGGTGTGTGTGGTGGGTGTGTGTGTGTGTGTGTGGTGTGTGGTGTGTGTGTGTGTGGTGTGTGTGTGGTGTGTGTGTGGTGTGTGTGGTGTGTGTGTGTGGTGTGTGTGTGGTGTGTGTGGTGTGTGTGTGGTGTGTGTGGTGTGTGTGTGGTGTGTGTGGTGTGTGTGTGGTGTGTGTGGTGTGTGTGTGGTGTGTGGGGTGTGTGTGTGGTGTGTGTGTGTGGGGGGTGTGTGTGTGTGTGTGTGTGTGTGTGTGTGTGTGTGTGTGTGTGTGTGTGTGTGTGTGTGTGTGTGTGTGTGTGTGTGTGTGTGTGTGTGCTAGTCTAGTTGTGCTTGAGGGGGTTGAGCTTTGGCTCTTTGGTCCCGCCTCTCAACCGTCAATATACTGGTGTACAGACTCCGGAGCTTCTCGAGCTCTATCATATCTACATTTGAAACTGTGTATGAAGTTAGCCTCCACCACATCGCTGTCTAATGCATTCCATTTACTAACTACTGTGACACTGAGAAACCATTCCACCACCACCCACGGGATGGGTATGGGGTGCATAATAAAGTATGAAGTTGAGAGTTGTGTGTTAATGTCAGTTATAGTATTTAGAGTGAGTTTGGTTGGTATGCATACAGAAGCTGTCCGGAACTTTTAACTGTCATGTTGTTTATTGGGGCCCTAAACATAGCCTCATACTGGCCTTTTAGAAAATAACATTCATATGCGAGTCACAATAACGTGGCTAAAGTATGTTGACCAGACCACACACTAGAAGGTGAAGGGACGACGACGTTTCGGTCCGTCCTGGACCATTCTCAAGTCGATTCATTCTAAGTCGATATCGACTTGAGAATGGTCCAGGACGGACCGAAACGTCGTCAGTCCCTTCACCTTCTAGTGTGTGGTCTGGTCAACATTCACATTCATCTTTTCAAGTGAAGAAATCTAAAGATTCAGCCCGCCATCTTTCACTCATTAAGTGCGGAGGGTGTCATTACTGGGCCTGGGGCCAGATTCACCAAAGCCCTTACGCAAACACTTACGAACCTGTACATCTTCTCAATCTTTGGCGGCTTTGTTTCCAATTATTAAACAGTTAATGAGCTCCGAAGCACCAGGAGGCTGTTTATAACAATAACAACAGTTGAATGGGAAGTTTTCATGCTTGTAAACTGTTTAATAAATGTAACCAAAGCCGTCAAAGATTGAGGAAAGATGTACACGTTCGTAAGTGCTTTCGTGAATCTGGCCCCAGAACCCTCTCTTAATAGGACCAATAGGATGTTCGTGGCTGGATTAGCGACGTTTGCCAAGCAGTGCTCTATTTTCATTAGTTGGTCTTAAAACTGCTGAGGATTTGCCTCCGGTGACTTATATACAGAGACAATAGATTTAGGATATCTATTTTGATTATCAGCACTTCCACCATATCGCTTGTGGTGTTTAGCAGCTTCAGTACAGATGAGTGTGTCTTTGATGTAGAGGCTGACCCCCACCCTGAAGCCCGTGTTTCCTGTCACATCTGAAAAGATTGTACTCTAAGATCCATATTTCACCATCATGGTAGTCCTTTGTGTGGCCATATTTTGATCGATTGCAACTTTCCTCATATCAATGATAAGTGAATAATGCAAGTATAGGAAGATGAGAGACTTGGGATATGAGAGAGGGAGGAGGAGGAGGAGAGGAGAGGAGAGGAGAGAGGAGGAGAAGAGAGAGGAGAGAAGGAGGGGGGGGGGCGTCGAGACGCAGGGAGGGGGGGGGGACGGATGAAAACGCTACAGAGAAAATAACGAACACATCAGACTTGGCCATCGATTGGTCATGGTGGTCGCTCTCTGACTCACTTGCTGCATCCCCAAGCCCTGCAACCCTCCCCCACACCTGGGGGAGGGCAGCCACACTTACCACACCTGAGAGAGGGCAGTTACACTCGCCACACCTGAGGGAGGGCACCCACACTTACCACACCTGAGGGAGGGCAGCAACACACCTGGATTATACAACTTACCTGCATTGTATATTATCCAGCTATTATTCTCCAGTATCAGCTAATGATACTGGTAATGGCTCAAAAGGGCCACCACTTCCGGGCTATTCATGCCCGTGCCACCTTTTGGCTGGCTTATTCAGCTATGTGGACGGCTATTCATGCCCGTGCCACCTTTTGGCTGGCTTATTCAGCTATGTGGATGCAGGTGGATGTGACAGTGTGTGGCGGGAGGTCACTACTAGGAACCACCCCGTGTTAGTGCTCTCATTAACACTGTAATCACCATGAGTATGGCAAGAGCGTTTTGTTGGGTTGTTGTGGCTGGCACTGGCAAGAGAGGGAAAGGCCCCCTGGCAGTGTGCCACTTGAGGTTAATCTCGAGATGATTTCGGGGCTTAGTGTCCCCGCGGCCCGGTCCTCGACCAGGCCTCCACCACCAGGAAGCAGCCCGTGACAGCTGATTAACTCCCAGGTACCTATTTTACTGCTAGGTAACAGGGAGTTAGGGGATAGAGGGGAGGGCAAGAGAGCGGAGGGACAAGGGACCGGAGGGGCCAAGGGACCGGAGGGGCAAGAGACCCTCCGGTCAAGGGACCGGAAAACAAGAGGACACTCACCTCGGGTCAGCCACTTGATGACGGAGTCGTTGTCGGCGGACTTGTGGTAAGTCCAGTAGGAGAAGCAGGAGTCGGCGGCGGCGCAGAGGACGGCCAGCTGGCCCAGGTGGTCATGGACCAGGTTGGGCGACTGTTGCTGGTCCTTGGGGCTGTAGAAGGCGCACAGCGACGGCTCCTCCTCCACCAGCGCCCCGCTCTCGCTCATGGCCCCCACACCTGTCAACACACACACACACAGCATTACTCCCTACTCGCCTCACTAACACACCTGCCACATCGGCGTCTCGCAAAAAGGAAGAGGGGAGGGAGGGGGGAGACAGAGAGAGACAGAGAGAGACAGAGAGAAACAGAGAGAGAGAGAGAGAGAGACACAGACAGACAGAGAAGGAAGAGGTAAGATATATGGTAAGCATACACAAGGTATATGATATAAATACCGAGGTTGTAACAAAGGCATGGAAAGGTTCCAACCAATTCACTCGTGGGGGAGGGGAGGAAGAGAAGAGGGAATAGGAAGAGAAGTTAAGAGCTGTTGAAAGGAAAAGGGAGACTGAAGAGAAGCTAGTTGGGGGGGGAGGGGGACCACCATATAATGACATTATTCGGGGACCATAACTGAAGCGTCGTAAAACACGAATGATAATTCCGGAGATTCACTTGGATTCTACTAAATACTAAATGATTCACTTAGAATCATTTTCCTAGTTAAAACTATCCACCTAAAATGAGAGTTTTACTAGGAAAATGACCAAGGGGAATTAGATCTCAATAAATGGATGAATGGAAGCAGTCCCATTAGCCGCGTTCCTTGGGGTATGGAGAAGATTAAGAGTGATACCATCCATGTTGTTTTAGATTTAGCTACTTAGAACAAAAGTTCCAAAGTAGCACGGGCTATGGTGAGCCCGTAGTGGACTTGCCTGGCACTGGAGCGGGGCTGTAACTCCAATACCATCCAGTTGTTATAGATTCAGCTACTCTGAACAAGAACCAAGTAGCACGGGCTATGCTGAGCCCATAACTTACGTGGCACAGGAGTGGGGCAAGTAGCACGGGCTATGGTGAGCCCGTAGTGGACTTACCTGGCACAGGAGCGGTGCTGTAACTCCGATACCATCCAGACTAACACCTCTATTAATAACAACGCCACTTCCCAGAACAGCAGGATTACAAAAGGGACACATGACCATAATTCCGTAGAAGAGATTACAGCAGGTACATTGTCAGTCAGGAATTAAGGGTGACCTGGTCGACGACCGGGCCGCGGGGACACTAAGCCCCGGAAGCACCTCAAGGTAACTTCAAGGTAAGGACCTCAGAGGTCACGACCTCTCCGTAGGATGCAGTCGCACCTCCACAGATCTCCAGTATCAGCTCTTGATACTGGTAATGGCTCAAAAGGGCCACCACTTACGGGCTATTCATGCCCGTGCCACCTTTTGGGTGGCTTAATCTTCATCAATCAATCACTGGTGACCTGGTCAGGGCACTCAGGAGGTCAGGAAGGATAAGAGGATTGGACCTAGGGGCCAGATTCACGAAGCAGTTTCGCAAGTACTTACGAACGTGTACATCTTTCCTCAATCGTTGACGGCTTTGGTTACATTTATTAAACAGTTTACAAGCATGAAAACTTGCCAATCTACTGTTGTTATTGTTATAAACAGCCTCCAGGTGCTTCGGAGCTCATTAACTGTTTAATAACTGTAAACAAAGCCGCCAAAGATTGGGAAAAGATGTACAGGTTCGTAAGTGCTTGCGTAACTGCTTCGTGAATCTGGCCCCAGGGTACCATGGACATTTCGTTCTGAGTAACCAAATCTAAAACAGCAACAGGAGAGCAGCGGCCAGTTACGGACCCGCTCCTGTGCCAGACAAGTCCACTATGGACTTACCACTTTCTTAAGAAACTATCACTTTCCTAATTTGATTACGGGGGTATTCATGCCCGTGCCACCTCTTGGGTGGCTTGATATTCATCAATCAATCTTACGAGGCGTCTGGCTTCAGGATATTTCAAAGCTACTGAGCTGATTTTGTCGAGGCATTGATTGTAACTTGCTTAGCTTAGGATAAGTTTAGATTTAGGAAAGACTTGGGTAAATACTGGTTCAGTAACAGGGTTGTTGATTTGTGGAACCAATTGCCGCGTAACGTGGTGGAGGTGGGGTCCCTCGATTGTTTCAAGCGCGGGTTGGACAAGTATATGAGTGGGATTGGGTGGTTATAGATAGGAGCTGCCTCGTATGGGCCAATAGGCCTTCTGCAGTTACCTTTGTTCTTATGTTAGCTAAATGAATTGTGGGGTTCAGTCCCTGAACCCATTATGTGCCTCTGTAACCCTTTCCACTACCGCCCACATAATGGGTATGGGGTGCATAATAAATGAACTAAACTAACTAACATTCCCTAGCTGTTCCTCCTTAGTTTGTAAGCTCCTGGTTTGTTAGTTGTTAGTTAATCTGTTTAGTTGATACCTGGTTGATGGGGTTCTGGGAGTTCTTCTACTCCCCAAGCCCGGCCCGAGGCCAGGCTTGACTTGTGAGAGTTTGGTCCACCAGGCTGTTGCTTGGAGCGGCCCGCAGGCCCACATATACCTGGTTGATGGGGTTCTGGGAGTTGTTCTACTCCCCAAGCCCGGCCCGAGGCCAGGCTTGACTTGTGAGAGTTTGGTCCACCAGGCTGTTGCTTGGAGCGGCCCGCAGGCCCACATATACCTGGTTGATGGGGTTCTGGGAGTTCTTCTACTCCCCAAGCCCGGCCCGAGGCCAGGCTTGACTTGTGAGAGTTTGGTCCACCAGGCTGTTGCTTGGAGCGGCCCGCAGGCCCACATACCCACCACAGCCCGGTTGGTCCGGCACTCCTTGGAGGAATAAATCTAGTTTCCTCTTGAAAATGTCCACGGTTGTTCCGGCAATATTTCTTATGCTTGCTGGGAGGACGTTGAACAACCGCGGACCTCTGATGTTTATACAGTGTTTATATAATGTTAATTAGTGTTTATATTTAATTTGCCGAATTCTCCTCCTTTAGAATTTGGGATTGACTTCTTCTTGAGGTTATCTTGAGATGATTTCGGGGCTTTAGTGTCCCCGCGGCCCGGTCCTCGACCAAGCCTCCACCCCCCATGAAGCAGCCCGTAGCAGCTGTCTAACTCCCAGGTACCTATTTACTGCTAGGTAACAAGGGCATCAGGGTGAAAGGAACATTTTGCCCATTTGTCTCCGCCTCCACCGGGGATCGAACCCGGAACCTCAGACTTGTCAATAGGGAAGATGATCAAGAACCCCCCCCCCCCAAACAGACCTGATCAATCTGGTTGGGATTCATACGCCAGAATATGCTGTGGAATGTAACAACAGCCTGGTTGACCATTAACCAAGAGGCCTATTGAGACCAGGCCGCGACGTCACTGATCCTCGAAACCACCTCAAGGTGCAATCTTCCACCAGCAGAGCCGGTCGGCCGAGCGGACAGCACGCTGGACTTGTGATCCTGTGGTCCCGGGTTTGATCCCGGGCGCCGGCGAGAAAAAATGGGCAAAGTTTCTTTCACCCTATGCCCCTGTTACCTAGCAGTAAAATAGGTACCTGGGTGTTAGTCAGCTGTCACGGGCTGCTTCCTGGGGGTGGAGGCCTGGTCGAGGACTGGGCCGCGGGGACACTAAGGCCCCGAAATCATCTCAAGATAACCTCTAGCAGCAGCAGAGCACAGCACAAACACCTCTGGCTGCGGTCCATAATCAAGTTTCTTTGTGGCTTGCCAGCTTGGCTAGCTGACATTAGCATAGTCTAAGGTGGCCAGGCTGGCAGGGTACCCGCTCCTCTGGCGCCGCCTCCAACACTCTCCCTCCTCCAACACTCCCCACTCCTCCAACACTCCCGCCTCCAACACTCCCCCTCCTCCAACACTCCCGCCTCCTCCAACACTCCCGCCTCCTCCAACACTCTTCACCAATCTTGAGGTTATCTTGAGATGATTTCGGGGCCTTATGTCCCCGCGGCCCAGTCCTCGACCAGGCCTCCACCCCCAGGAAGCAGCCCGTGACAGCTGACTAACACCCAGGTACCTATTTTACTGCTAGGGGCATTCAGGGTGAAAGAAACTTTGCCCATTTGTTTCTGCCTCGTGCGGGAATCGAACCCGCGCCTCAGAATTACGAGTCCTGCGCGCTATCCACCAGGCTACGAGGCCCCCTGTGAGGAGACCAACACCAATATTATAAAATATATGTCTTATAAATCATAGTGGATGACAGTGATGTCTTCCACTATGGCTCCTTCGGCTCGGCTTGGGCAATATAACAGCTGGAGAGGACGGGCTGATCACTGTGTCAATGTTCACCGCCTCCAGGTTGTACCAATATTTAGTGTTCATTATGTTCACTTTTAACATGTAAATGTTCAGTTTTTAAGTACATTATGTGTCTCTGAAGCCTGTTCCGCTAGCACCCACAGGATGGGTATGGGGGCCCCCACTGCCACCCACAGGATGGGTATGGGGGTCCCCACTGCCACTCACAGGATGGGTATGGGGGTCACCCACTGCCACCCACAGGATGGGTATGGGGGTCACCACTGCCACCCACAGGATGGGTATGGGGGTCACCACTGCCACCCACAGGATGGGTATGGGGGTCACCACTGCCACCCACAGGATGGGTATGGGGGTCCCCACTGCCACCCACAGGATGGGTATGGGGGCCCCCACTGCCACCCACAGGATGGGTATGGGGTCCCCCCACTGCCACCCACAGGATGGGTATGGGGGTCCCCACTGCCACCCACAGGATGGGTATGGGGGTCCCCCACTGCCACCCACAGGATGGGTATGGGGGTCCCCACTGCCACCCACAGCATGGGTATGGGGTCCCCCCACTGCCACCCACAGCATGGGTATGGGGGTCCCCCACTGCCACCCACAGCATGGGTATGGGGGTCCCCACTGCCACCCACAGCATGGGTATGGGGGTCCCCACTGCCACCCACAGCATGGGTATGGGTCCCCCCACTGCCACCCACAGCATGGGTATGGGGGTCCCCACTGCCACCCACAGGATGGGTATGGGGGTCCCCACTGCCACCCACAGGATGGGTATGGGTCCCCTCCACTGCCACCCACAGCATGGGTATGGGGGTCCCCACTGCTACCCACAGCATGGGTATGGGTCCCAACACCATCAACGACCTTAGATGCTTCCCATATAACCCGTTCAACAATACACGTCCAACCTATTTAGAAAAGTAACAGCTCACGAGTAGTCACGTTTTCTATGCATCAGACTCTATAGCTTACGTTGGTTGGTTGCTTGTGTCCGTACGTTTCCGGATAGCCTGAAAGGTTGGATTTATTACGGAGTGCCGAAACCAAACAACGGACTGGCCATCAGCGCTGGTCGACTACACTGTGGGAGTGACGCACTCGCTTACAACACACACTGTGTGACGGCCCCGACACCTGACGGAGTTCCTGGGGACGAGGGACGGCCCTCAAATCATCGAGGAGGTAGGCCAAGAATGAGAGGGAGGAGGAGGAGAACGGTGTTGAGAAGGTGCATGTGTAGTGGTGGCGGCGGCAGTGGCTTGGTGCTTGCGGGAGATCAACCAGCTGATTATAAGCCAGGTAACCATAGCAACAACCAACACCCTACTAGTATCAACAACTGGTTCACAGGTCTCACCGCTGCCTCTCGCCCTGCACCGCCACCAAGAGTGCAGTGCTCCCGCAGTGTGTTCTGGGGGCTCTTGTCCCCGGCCTGTAGCCAGGCACGACTTGTGATGATCCAGAAGGCTGTTGTTGCTCCCAGCGACCCTCAGACCCACACATTGCCTTGATACCCGCTTGATGGGGTTCTGCGGGTACTTCTACTCCCGCCCCGACGCCAGGCTTGACTTGTGAGAGCTTGGTCCAACACATCCAAGAAAACCCACTCCCTCACTCACTCACACACTCTCTCTCTCTCACTCACTCTCTGCTAACTATGATGCAATCCCTGGACTTGGGTGTTCTCATAATGCAGTCTAATCATTTCCTCTCCTGATCCTACTGTTCTTCTCTCATCCTCACTAAACGCTAGTTCGTCTGACGACATTGTTCCCAGAATCTTTACATGCTGTTAAGCTCTTCATTTTTACCATATCTAATTATTGGGAATTTATCAATGTTAAACATCATATTTTGTTGCCAAATCAAAGATTTGAGTGTGAGTGCTGTACCGGGTCTCAGTGAGTGAGTGAGTGAGTGAGTGAGTGAGTGTGTTGTGCCGGGTCTCAGACAGTGAGTGAGAGAGGGTGGTGTTCAAGACGAGAGCGTCTTGGGTCCCAACATCAACCCTTCAGTAACCTCATTTCCGGCACCCCTGCAAGCCTCCCCCCTGCACCTCACCTCCCCAGGCTTGTGCCACACATGGGAAGCGTCACCAGCGCCAGGACACACACCAGACACACCTGCAGTAACAAAACACATTATATAGTTATCACCGTTAATTTCATAATCAGTTAAGCGTTCCGATTTTAATTTTCCCAGAGTGCTAGTTTATTGAGCGGCGTCACTCATCCTCTGAGTGAACACACAGAGTGACAGTATTAGGCGGCGTCACTCATCCTGTGAGTGAACATACAGAGTGACAGTATTAGGCGGCGTCACTCATCCTGTGAGTGAACATACAGAGTGCCAGTATTAGGCGGCGTCACTCATCCTGTGAGTGAACATACAGAGTGCCAGTATTAGGCGGCGTCACTCATCCTGTGACTAACCACACACCACCATGACAGAATTCACTCCCCACCCCTCGCCATGTTGCAGTCTTACAGCATGGCCTGGGACCAGGCGGTTGTGGTGGCTGTTCAAACAATCTGGTTATTGAGGTTCGCTTCCCGCAAGCCAATAGTGCCAGCTATAACAACCAAAATGCTAACTCTATTAACAAATTCAATTACAAAAATAATGATAGACCCGTCAACCAAGAAAGCCAACCACAAACACGGCAACCAGCCACAGGAACCAACAGTGCCAACCAAATGACCAAAGATGCCAGGGGGGGGGGGGTTGAGGGGGGCAGGCAGGAACGCCCCCCAAAGTCACGACACCGATATACCCGATCAAGAGGGGAAAAAATCACTCGCACGCCAGCCAGTCAGCCTCTCTCTCTCTCTCTACCTCCCTCATCTCTTTCTCTCCCTCCCTCCTTCCCCTCTCCCTCTCTCCCTCTCTCTCTCTCTCCCTCCCTCCCTCTCCGGGTAGCCGTGATCGCCAGCAGCGGGTGCACCAAGGGATGACAACCGTCCACCGTGCTCCCAGTCAACTTGAGACTACTCCTCCGTCTTGGCCGGCGCACAAAGGTGAGGCGGTACCGTGGTACCAGACTACCATGACGCCACACTCATCACACCAGCAGACAGAGGAAGACTCGTCTCCACGTACCTACTGCATATCTTACTCTTCAAAGGGGCAATTTTGGCTACTAAAAGTACTATCAGTGATTTGACATGTTTTGCTTGCACGGATATGTTATCCAGCCACATATTGTGACTGTGACGGCTACTTTATTATGGTCTTATATTATAACTCAAAAGTGCCACTACTTGCGGGCTATTCATGCCCGTGCCACCTTTTGGGTGGTTTAATCTTCATCAATCAATCAATCGACAGTACGTACAGTATCGACTTGAGAATGGTCCAGGACGGACCGAAACGTCGTCGTCCCTTCACTTTCTAGTGTGTGGTCTGGTCAACATATTTCAGCCACGTTATTGTGACTCCTCGCCTGCATACGTACAGTGCCCTGCCCGCCTCACCTTCTCTCCGAGGATCATACAGATTTTACTGTTGACTATTTCTCTCTGGGTTCTGTTCCTTCGGTAAAGATCCACCTTCGAATTTGCAGTTCCTTTCGCACGCATGTTGTGTGGAATTACACCCTTGTCACACATGTCGAAAACCGTCGCAAAATTGTGTTTTGTTTGTCTTTCGTCGACATCTGAGGCCGGCTCATAGTGGGGGGTCATGGGGGTTATCTTGAGATCTTGAGGTTATCTTGAGATGATTTCGGGGCTTTAGTGTCCCCGCGGCCCGGTCCTCGACCAGGCCTCCACCCCCAGGAAGCAGCCCGTGACAGCTGACTAACGCCCAGGTACCTATTTACTGCTAGGTAACAGGGGCATTCAGGATGAAAGAAACTTTGCCCATTTGTTTCTGCCTCGTGCGGGAATCGAACCCGCGCCACAGAATTACGAGTCCTGCGCGCTATCCACCAGGCTACGAGGCCCCTAGAGGGGGTTAATCGTGTGACTGTGTGTTATGTCATCTTACTTCTCCACATTATCCCATGATTGTTATAAGAAAATTGTATTTGCAGTGGCAACACGAGGAACCCATCAATGGTCAGCCTATCTTTAGGCGAGTTACAGATTACAATCTTTTCTTTTGATAAGTTGAGCCACACACATATATCAACATGTATCAGGCCAGATAAGCTGAGGATGGTCACCAGACCCCCTGAGCCAGCGAGGCAGGCAGGCAGCAGCAGCAGCAGAGCCAGCGAGGCAGGCAGCAGCAGCAGCAGAGCCAGCGAGGCAGGCAGGCAGCAGCAGCAGCAGAGCCAGCGAGGCAGGCAGCAGCAGACAACAAGCACCAGACGAGACGGTGGACGTCGATAAGAAATAAGAGGGGGAATGTGTGGCCGGCCACACAAGGTGGGTGTCACGCTACACAGCCTCAACACTCCCCTAACTACACTCACATATTCCACCACCTACACAACCCCAGGTGTCTGTACACACAACACCCTGGGGGCACGTCCAGCCCCCCTCCCTCCCCCCAGCATGTAGAAACCCCCACCTGACATGTGGGATTTCTCAGGTGGGGATACATACATACAGTGACGGGAATCTGGAATAGAACAGAGGCTATTCGGGAAGGTGTTGTGCCCATCACACATAATAATAGAGAAAGTAAACAGGAGTGCTTGTGTCCTCTACGGTGTGAGAGCTGCTGGTAAAAAAAAACAGAAAAAATCGTTCTCAATCGAAAAATCTGTTCTCAATCGACTTGAGAATGGTCCAGGACGGACCGAAACGTCGTCGTCCCTTCACCTTCTAGTGTGTGGTCTGGTCAACAAAGAGAAAAAACATTTCAGATATTTAATATAATAAAAAATTATTCACTTTACACAATATGACAACAATTAATGAAAACAAAACCCCTTATCCACTTGGGTTACATAAAAAAATTATATATATAATATATATATGTGTGTGTGTGTGAAATTACGTTAATAACAAAGGTGAAGGTAATACTTTATACAAAATGCTGGGCGCATTTACCGTCACTCCGGGGTTACCTTGAGATTACCTTGAGGTGCTTCCGGGGCTTAGTGTCCCCGCGGCCCGGTCGTCGACCAGGCCTCCTGGTTGCTGGACTGCTGGGGTGGGGGGAGAGAGAGTAGATGTTACAGCTGAGAGCACTTTAAGAGTAGTCTGTTGTGCTGGACACTGGCTTGCCCTTATATGTGTGGCATGACGTCAGAGTTGGCGCGAATTCTGGAGGTTTAACAATCAACCGGCAGTTAAACGATCGTTAGCTGGTGGCGTCTGGTCCCCCGCCGAGACTACAGGTGCAGGTACCACGGGTACTGGAGGGGGGGAGGGGGGGGGGGAGGTGTGTCTAGACACCCATACCTTTTGGGCACGTATTATTGTTGTCGTTGATGTCGAATCCTGATGTTGGCGCATGCAGATACGTTGGTGAATAAGCAGTAAAGGAACAGCCAGTATCTACTGCTAGGTAGCAGATACATTATATGTATCTCCTATAGATAATAGGATATATATCCTATAGATAATAGGATATATATCCTATAGATAATAGGATCTACGGTATCTACAATGAAAAACACGCATATTATCTATAGGATATATTGAAATTGAAATAAGTTTATTGAGGTAAAATACACACAAAGGGATGAGGTAGCTCAAGCTATTCTCACCCCGTTCAGTACATCGTGTTAATATATACATATACACACATCACAAATAAACATATTACCAAACATTCTGAGAGGTAAACATATACATTTCCTCCTTCACAAGTAGTATGGTATAGTATCCTATAGATAATAGGATATATATACATACATACACCTTGTTGGGAACACTGGTTTGTAAATAGGGTTATTGAGTGTGGAATGGGCTGGCACTGTTGAAGCACAGTTTTAACAGGCATCAAGAACAGAGTGGATAAGTATTATATTTGTATTTCCTTATGAAGTGTCTCCTATAGTGGTGTGTTGGCCAGCGAGAGCTTGGCCAAGCTCTGGCCAAGCTTTCATCAAGACTGCTTGATGAAAGCATCAAGGAGGGAGAGTCTGCCCTGGAGAGTTCCGCCACGACAACAACGTTGGTACCGTCCCACAGGTAAACTCTCAGTCATCGATTGTCGTCCCGCAGGCGGGTCCTCGCCCCACCCGCTCAATAATGCACTAAATGGATTTGTAGACACACACAGTGGCTCCCTAATACAATGGTGAAATGTGGGTCATAAACCCTCTTTTACACAGAGAGACTTGTCGCGGCCAGAAAACAGGCAGGCAGGCAGGCAGGCAGGCAGGCAGGCAGGCAGGCAGGCAGGCAGGCAGGCAGGCAGGCAGGCAGGCAGGCAGGCAGGCAGGCAGATACACAAAAAATACAAGTCACAGCTTCGTGTCATACTTTGCAGAAGATACAAAAATCAGCCACCCTCGCCTCAGACAGAACCCCTCGACCACCCTCGCTCCGACAGAACCCCTCGACCACCCTCGCCCCAGACAGAACCCCTCGACCACCCTCGCCCCAGACAGAACCCCTCGACCACCCTCGCCCCAGACAGAACCCCTCGACCACCCTCGCTCCGACAGAACCCCTCGACCACCCTCGCCCCAGACAGAACCCCTCGACCACCCTCGCCCCAGACAGAACCCCTCGACCACCCTCGCCCCAGACAGAACCCCTCATTTACCCTCCAGGCTGAGACGGAACGACCCCCCCCCCCACCAAAAAAGTATTGGGAACCAAGACTAGCTCCTGGAGGGGAGGGGGGAGGGGAGGGGGGAGGGGAGGGGGGAGGGGAGGGGGGAGGGGAGGGGGGAGGGGAGGGGGGAGGGGAGGGGGGAGGGGAGGGGGGAGGGTGATAGTTATTGGGTGGAACAAGGGCGAGATCCGCAGCGGCGGCGAAGGCAATTTCCTTGACACGTGTACCAATTGCTGGCATCGCCTCGTCACGCAGCACCCGAGGAGTATTAGCAGCAGCAGCATCTTGAGGTTATCTTGAGATGATTTCGGGGCTTTTAGTGTCCCCGCGGCCCGGTCCTCGACCAGGCCTCCACCCCCAGGAAGCAGCCCGTGACAGCTGACTAACACCCAGGTACCTATTTTACTGCTAGGTAACAGGGGCATAGGGTGAAAGAAACTCTGCCCATTGTTTCTCGCCGGCGCCTGGGATCGAACCCAGGACCACAGGATCACAAGTCCAGCGTGCTGTCCGCTCGGCCGACCGGCTCCCTAATCATTACACATCTATATTTATAAAATAGCACGAGTGCGTGTCCGAGGCTGGAAGCTCGCCGCATGAGACTAACCCTTACCCCAACTTCCCAAGATGAGGACCCAGGAGAAGGGAAGCCTTTCCCTTCCCAGGAAAAGTCTTCCCTTTCCCTTGCCTTCGCGGGGTCGCTAAGCCCTGAAATCCCCTCAAGGTAGCCAACTATCAGAGTTTGGGAGGAACGGGAGTGGGGGGAGGAATGGTGCCCAACCACTTGGGCGGTCGGGGGACTGCGGCAAACATGCATGAAGCGAGACCGTCGCTCTACCCTCCAGCCAAAGTGGTTGGACAAAATCAGGCAAATGAAACCAATAGTCACTGTCTAAACCCAAAACTCTACATACCTGGGAGATTTTTTAACAGGAGTAAGATAGAAAAATGGCTAACAATATCCAGACTCAACCACCAACTCGGATATATGTTAAGAGGACACAAGTACAGTGGCCCCTTATCAGAACCCCAGATAACTAACACCAAGTCCAATATCTGACACTTCCCAGATACGATAACATCATTCCTATTTCCTAACATTTAGGGCATAAAAAGACGTATATGAAACCGTCTACTTCGTAAGTGACGTAAATGAGACAAATGCAGTGTTTGCAGCTCTAACTGAAGCACACACAAAGGATCACTGGGACAGTGAAATATGGAGACCGGAGCACACACAAAGGATCACTGGGACAGTGAAATATGGAGACCGGAGCACACACAAAGGATCACTGGAACAGTGAAATATGGAGACCGGAGCACACACAAAGGATCACTGGGACAGTGAAATATGGAGACCGGAGCACACACAAAGGATCACTGGGACAGTGAAATATGGAGACCGGAGTACACACAAAGGATCACTGGAACAGTGAAATATGAAGACCGGAGCACACACTGGAACAGTGAAATATGGAGACCGGAGCACACACAAAGGATCACTGGAACAGTGAAATATGGAGACCGGAGCACACACAAAGGATCACTGGAACAGTGAAATATGGAGACCGGAGCACAATCTTCAGATGTGACGGGAAACACAAGTTACAGAGTGAGGTCAGCTTGTACATCAACCACACACACACACACACACACACACACACACACACACACACACACACACACACACACACACACACACACACACACACACACACACACAGCTGCTCAACACCACAAACAGTATGGTGGAAGTGCTGACAATCAAACTAGAGATCCTAAATGTGGTTATTGTCCTTCTAGGTACGTCACCAGAGGCCAATCCTCAGCAGTGTAAAGACCAACTAATGACAATAGAATAATGCTTAGAATACCTCATAAACCCAGCTCCAAACGTTATCTTACTTGGGGACTTCATACATACCTGGGATACATACCTTCAATGTACATACCTGGGATACATACCTTCATACATACCTTCAACCTACGGCATCTACAATGGAAGAACGTAGCAAATACGTAGGCGATGAGTCACAATAACGTGGCTAAAGTATGTTGACCAGACCACACACTAGAAGTTGAAGGAAGGAACGATGTTTCGGTCCGTCCTGGACCATTCTCAAGTCGATTGAGAATGGTCCAGGACGGACCGAAACGTTGTCGTCCCTTCACCTTCTAGTGTGTGGTCTGATCAACAATGTAGCAATCAGAGAGAATCCCAGGAGGTAGTCTAAATGGTCATACACACGTGCGGAACATTTGCCTTAAACCAGCAAATAGTACAACCCACTAGACCTCCCTTTCCTAAATAACGATAAGGAATATGATTACAAGTACCTGTTACCGAGATCACAACTTACGTGAAGTTTAGACAAGTCAGTAACACATTCTAGAGGAGAATTCAGTAAATTTGATTTTAAAAATAAAACAGATTAACTTGGAACAAACCAACTAAGACCTATCAAGACCTCAATGAAGTATGCAAAAGAAATGATCGAGAAGTAGAGATATTTTCAACAGGTCAAGAGAACTCTTGCAAGTTAAAGTCTGAGGAAATGTGATCGCGACATACAAGATACTAAGGGTCCCGGGACGCATGAACTGAACATAAACAGTCCTTGCCAAATGAGACAGAACAGGTGGAAGTTGGAAATACATACTGGTCCGCAAGATATAATAAGAGAGTGCGCATGTGCTCTGTGTGGGTGTGGAACAGTGTGTGGGTGTGGAACATAGTATGTGCGTGCTGTGTGTGGGTGTGGAGCATAGTATGTGCGTGCTGTGTGTGGGTGTGGAGCATAGTATGTGCGTGCTGTGTGTGGGTGTGGAGCATAGTATGTGCGTGCTGTGTGTGGGTGTGGAGCATAGTATGTGCGTGCTGTGTGTGGGTGTGGAGCATAGTATGTGTGTGCTGTGTGTGGGTGTGGAGCATAGTATGTGCGTGCTGTGTGTGGGTGTGGAGCATAGTATGTGCGTGCTGTGTGTGGGTGTGGAGCATAGTATGTGCGTGCTGTGTGTGGGTGTGGAGCATAGTATACGTGTGCTGTGTGTGGGTGTGGAGCATAGTATGTGCGTGCTGTGTGTGGGTGTGGAGCATAGTATGTGCGTGCTGTGTGTGGGTGTGGAGCATAGTATGTGCGTGCTGTGTGTGAGTGTGGAGCATAGTATGTGCGTGCTGTGTGTGGGTGTGGAGCATAGTATGTGCGTGCTGTGTGTGGGTGTGGAGCATAGTATGTGCGTGCTGTGTGTGGGTGTGGAGCATAGTATGTGCGTGCTGTGTGTGGGTGTGGAGCATAGTATACGTGTGCTGTGTGTGGGTGTGGAGCATAGTATGTGCGTGCTGTGTGTGAGTGTGGAGCATAGTATGTGCGTGCTGTGTGTGGGTGTGGAGCATATATATGTGCATTTTTTTGGAGGGGGGGAGGAGGGGGGGGGGAGGGGGGCAGGGATATTCCTGCGCGGGCCAAGGGGGAGGGGTGACGGAAGCACAGTATGCACGTGCGGTGTGGGGTGGAGAGCACGGAACACGTGCGCTGCGTGCGTGGCAGCATGGCGGGGCGTGGGTGCAGAAAAAGTTACAACACTACAAGCACAAGTGGCGGAAACCACCTTCAACCAGTTGTAGGAACATGGAGGCGATAAAGCGCTATAACGTCAGGAAACATAACACCACAAGCGACTGATAACCCCGAGGCAGGGTCCAGGAGCAAGATGTTAGGCTCTATGGACCCATACAAAGGCGGGGCTGAGAAGCTAGCGCTCGACGCTTCCAGCACAGGTAGAATACACATACGCATGAGCGTGCACATGAGCATCATGTGGGCATGCACATGACGGCGCTGTCAGCCACCACATGTCAGCCAGTCCTCCACCACCATGAGTACTCGTCCACGAGGCGGAAGGTGTAGTCTGCGGGCGGTATGGCATGTTGATGTTTTAGATACAGCTACTGTGAGCAGAAAGTTGCAAGTAGCACGGGCTATGGTGAGCCCGTCGTGGACTTACCTGGCACAAGAGCGGGGCTGTAACTTGGATGGCTGTGTGGTATGAGAGCTTGAGAGCTCAGTGGTTAATGTGGGTGTGAGAGGGTGTGGACCAGGCTACAGGCGCCGCCGCCACCACGCTGCCCTCCGCCCCATGCTTGAAGTTTCCTCCCTGTCGCGCGCTCAGACACATGTTTAGCATGAGCAGGGCATAGTGTGCGAGGACATGGGTGCAACCTGCACACTTTAATGAGCCATAGACATGCACAGCTAGTCCACGCTAACGCCAGACATATTGTCAAGCGTTGGCATAACTAATAAAGAGGTTCAGGAGTCATCAGAAAAAATCGTTTTTCAGGTACATCAGGAGAGTCCACACACACACACACACAAGCACCTCACTGAGGACGCACACGCACGCAAGCACGCTAACGTACAGCCCAACAACATAAGCCAAACCACTAAGGAAAATGTCTCTCCTTAAACCATCAAGAGAATAAGAGCAGTGTGATGTGAGAACATCTCTAAGAGGAGGAACTAGGTCCAACTTCCCGGTGTTGTCATGGGCGCCAGTGCTTGGCTTGCCTTGCCTTGCTGCTGCCACCTCCTCTTGTGTGCCTAGCACGGGCTATGGTGAGCCCGTAGTGGACTTACCTGGCACAGGAGCGGGGCTGTGACCGTGTTCCTCTCGCACGCAAGCATAGAAACCCATCCGGTCATGTGACGTAGTTCCTGAGTCAAGGTGGGGACGGATGTGGGATGGAGGGGACGGAGGAGGGATGGAGGGGACGGCGGGAGGGATGACGATAGGTTAGAAGCAGGGGTGAGGCGGAAGGGAAAGGGATAACTTAAGAGTTTTCCAACTAACAGCGACTCCTTACGGGCTATTCATGCCCGTGCCACCTTTTGGCTGGCTTAATCTTCCTCAATCAATCAATCAGTGACTCCAACAACGAGGTCTAGCTCGCGCGCATACCCGCCGTATTGTGCTTGTGTTATAATTTAACTATTCTAATAGTCTATTTCTTAAAGTTGTGAATGGAGGTGGCTTCCACAACTTCTTTCGGGCGTTCCACTTGTTGAAGATGGAGGAGTCTCACCTGTCACACTCCTCCAGAGGTGGAGGAGTGAGACAGGTGTGGAGCAGTCGGTGGTAGGGTTGCGACAGCTGTGTGGAGATCTGTAAGAATCTTATAACTCAATTGTAAGTGTACAGACATGTATGCATAACGTTTTAGAAAATGAATATGAATTAGAGAGTACGGTAACTCCGGCACTCGTGTATCATTACCAAGGTAACTTTGACATGGACTTTCTAGAAAGTTAAGAGGTCGAGCGCTCTGCCCATCCTTAGGAACTGTCTGGTAGACGGGTGTCTGGGTGCTAGCTAGCTCAGCCACCGTACAGCCTTGGAAGCTTTTCCCGCTGCGCACCTTCGCTCAGTACACGCCGCATACTTCAACCCCACAAGATCCGCATTCGGGAACACCAACACCGCTCTATTTGATTATTTCCTTGTTTGGAATTGTGTGAAATTTTGTGATTTCTCAATATGTTAAGTGTGTGTGGCAGCATCTCACAGCCTGGTTGACCAGAACGTGTCTCAGAGACAAGGTGGAACAATGATCCTGGGTAGTTATCTGATCAATGTAACTAGCCACGGCGGACGTCCAAACCTGTCGTTACCGGTTACCACTACGACCACCACCTGTGGTCGAGTACCCAGTAACCCGCCCCAGTAACACCATCTCTAATCCTCCAGTTGACCGCCACATCATTCCCACAGTTCTTCTACTCCCCGAGCCCGAGCCCGGGACCAGGCTCGATAACTTGGTTCAACGGGCTGTTGCTCTGAGCGTCCCGCACGCCCACATATCCACTACAACCCGGTTGGTCCTGCACTTCTTGCACGAACTTGTCTAACTACTTCGTGAAACGTCCACCAATATATGTTCCGGCAATGTTTCTTTTCCATCCTTCTTTGTAAAACAAAAATGCTCGCATGCGAGTTAGTATAATGTATAAGCACTCGAGTGCTTTAATAACCCAATGATGAGGATTCGAACCTGCATACTGGGGTGCTCCCAAGTATACGCCCTAATCAACTCGGCCACGACATGGTAAAAAACAATGCAATTTGGGCTTCAACTGAATCCTTTCATGGCTTCTATTGATTTTCTCATTGATACCTCACGCTAAATAAATTGTCATCCTACACTTCCCGGGTCCAACCACTTGGGTCGGACGGTAGAGTGACGGTCTCGCTTCTTGCAGGTCGGCGTTCAATCCCGACCGTCCAAGTGGTTGGGCACCATTCCTTCCCCCCGTCCCATCCCAAATCCTTATCCTGACCCCTTCCCAGTGCTATATAGTTGTAATGGCTTGGCGCTTTCTCCCTGATAGTTCCCTTCCCTTCCCTACACTTCCCGGGAAATGAACACTCCATTCACCTGGGTTCTGGGTGAATGGTTTCCGTTAGGCACCATCCTGCTGCCTAACAATTATTTTTCGACTTTCCAAAAAAAAAAAAGTCAGGAAAAACTATTATTATGACCACTCAATAGCTCGGTCGATTGAGCTTGGGCCACACAAGTGTGGTTCAGAGTTCGAGTCTCCTAGAACTTATGTGAATGGACCTTCACGTTAATATTATTTCTTTGTGCACTCCTATGCCCTTTACTGCTTCGGATTTCTTAATTCTAAGGTTCCGGATTCGATCCCAGGTGAAGGCGGAAACAAATGGGCAGAGTTTCTTTAACCCTGATGCCCCTGTTTATCTAGTAGTAAATAGGTAGCTGGGAGTTAGACAGCTGCTACGGCTGCTTCCTGGGGGTGTGTAACAAAAAGGAGGCCTGGTCGAGGACCGGGCCGCGGGGACGCTAAGCCCCGAACTCATCTCAAGATAACCTACATAACTGGCTTAATCATTTAACCTCAATATTCGCCAAGTAATTGCCAAAAGAAGGTGCCAAGCCGGCCATAAGGTAAGCAAGTTAAGAGCCCAGGCGACCCGGGATGGTGCTACACCACCACTGTCTGACGACATCGTGCATCGCCTTACAAGTTGTCCTTGGGCCTAGATATCTTATCTTGGATCTTTGATATCATCTTCTTAAAGATTATAGTTACAGTGGTAATCAAGGTCCTGGCTGAGACCACCACCGTAGGCCTACAAGTCGTGGCTGAGGAGGCCACTGTAGACCAACAGGTCATAACGTTAAATGGCGTTAAAACGGTGGGTGTTATTAGGGGGCCTTGCAAAGGTGACGGGCCTAGCAAAGGTGACGGACCGGGCACTTCCATGGCGACCCACGGAGCCTAGCATCCACCTCAATTCATATGAAACATTCAGGACCATCTAAGCAATACTGTACAAATGTACCCGGGTAAAATTTTAGTCACCGTTCATAGTTAACACTTTACAAATATTATAATTAGTTCAACCGTGACACTTTCTCGCTGACACTGCACCAGCTTCATGATATTAACATGAACATGTGAACAAAACTTAGGCTCCACTAGGACCCAGGTTTCATCAGTAACGAATTACCATAAATGGCTCATTAAAGTACAATTTTCTTTATCAGTCAGTCCACTAGTCACGCGAGTGATAAGATGACAATCCCAATAATCTAAATTATTGGGACCGCCTCAAAGCGCTCAAAAAGTCTGCTACGTCAGGTCGCCTACTTCTGTACCTATGTAAAAAGGGGATGGGAAAGTGTACTCACCTATTTGTACTTGGGGGAGTTGAGCTCTGGCTCTTTGGTCCCGCCTCTCAACTGTCAATCAACTGGTGTACAGGTTTCTGAGCCTACTGGGCTCTATCATATCTCCTCCCACTATAGTGAGTGAACGCAGCGGTTCAGAACCCAAACGAAGCAGCATTTAAGTCTGCGTCAGTGCCCTCGGGTGCCCAAAACATTGTCCAGGACTATGTTTACACAGGAGTACAAGTTTACACTGTGTGTATGTGTTATACTCAAATTGTATGTTGTTACGATATATCGTATCGTGTTATGTCATCGCATAAAGGCACGATTATTTAAGTCATACGTTCATTATTACAGGAAGAACGAGGTTAACAACCATGAAGGTCGTTAACGGTCAGCACGGTATGGCTCGTCCGGTGGCGGGAATTTCTGTTAGCCAATCAGAACCACCGGGCGAGGTAACGTGTGCTGGCCGGAGCATGTGGAGAGACAGACCTCTACTCCCCTCCATTGAGTCAACAGGCTGTCGTCGCGTTTGGATGTGTGACCAACGGACCCAACTGTTAGTGTGCTCCACCCTCATGAAGGAAGAGGACCTCGAGGCATGGTCGACGTTCTTGAAAGTTATGGAAGATAACAGCTTTGAGATTTAGAGGTCGGCGTGGAGGTAACGCGCTGATTTTCCGAACAGTGGTCCCAATTACGGACATGTGGATGAATTTATACGTGGAAAGAACAATCGGATAAGAGACGACCATTTCATAAATATATATAATATATATATATATAACTGTACTTGTGTACAATGCACACATATATATATAATAAATAATATATATAATATATATATATATATATATATATATATATATATATATATATATGTGTGTGTGTGTAATATATTGTGTATAAGGCGATTAGAGATATATCCATGACGAAGTTTTATACCATCTTATTTTCTTGTCCTTTGTCAGACCTGGGCACAAAGTGTGTCGCACCTGACAACAGGTCCGGCTGAGGCTGACACCTGTTCAGATTCATGTACCCCGTTGTAGTACAACGAAGCATTAGGATAAACATTCAGAATAAACCTAAATTAAATGTGTTGGGTTGTCGACAGTTCGATCCCAACAATGTCGGTTGGGACATAACTAATCACAGGCGAGGCCGTGCTCCCAGCAGCCTCAGAGTAGGTGGACCTCGGCTGGCCAGTTATACACCTTGCTGTCTTAGTCAATAAAACTACATTAGTGCCTACTGTGTATAATATTCAACCCGACAAGACAGTGAATATATGTACAACGAGAAGGGGAGTACGCCTCTATGTACAACGAGACGCGGAGTACGCCTCTATGTACAACGAGACGCGGAGTACGCCTCTATGTACAACGAGACGCGGAGTACGCCTCTATGTACAACGAGACGCGGAGTACGCCTCTATGTACAACGAGACGCGGAGTACGCCTCTATGTACAACGAGACGCGGAGTACGCCTCTATGTACAACGAGACGCGGAGTACGCCTCTATGTACAACGAGACGCGGAGTACGCCTCTATGTACAACGAGACGCGGAGTACGCCTCTATGTACAACGAGACGCGGAGTACGCCTCTATGTACAACGAGACGCGGAGTACGCCTCTATGTACAACGAGACGCGGAGTACGCCTCTATGTACAACGAGACGCGGAGTACGCCTCTATGTACAACGAGACGCGGAGTACGCCTCTATGTACAACGAGACGCGGAGTACGCCTCTATGTACAACGAGACGCGGAGTACGCCTCTATGTACAACGAGACGTGGAGTACGCCTCTATGTACAACGAGACGTGGAGTACGCCTCTATGTACAACGAGAAGGGGAGTACGCCTCTATGTACACATCGTGTTCGTTAATGCCGGAGACATTCGTGCACCCCAACATAAAAAAATACTTTATATCTTTGTGCAATTTTAATTGACATGTGATATTTTATTGTCATGCAATTCTCTGCATTATGTTTATCTTATACACAATTACGGCCTCGGATTCTATACATATTTTGTATCGTGCACGAAAGGCAATATATGACACACTAATACATATGTTTATTAAGATGATGAAAATCAAGTGAGTTAGCCTTAATTTAAACGTTCTCAGAACAAGCGCACTCACGTGAAAAATAAAACTATTTTTAGTTTTATTTTGACTCATTTTGACTTATTTTGACTCGTTTGACTCTGACTCATCACCCAATGGGCTGCTTTATTTTTGTTGTTTGAAACACGCGAAGGTACTAACGTAGGGTTAAGAGCCAATAAGAGCAGAGATTTGATCACGACCGCCATTAAACAGTCCGGTGGGAGAACCAGTCACAACATTCAACCAATAATAAAAGGACAAAATCTCGCCCAGAGAAACCAATTAGCGCGCAGATCCTGTCGCCGCCGCGAATACAAGTGCGCCCTTGATAAGACCCAAGATGAGAACAACAGTGAACAGCAGCCACCACAGACACAAGATGGTGACGATGACAAAACTTCTAACGCACAGTTAAACGAGAAGAATTTAACACATGACCGCTCTCGAGAGGAATAACTGCCTTGGCGACCTTGAATCTCAATTGCATCCCCAGTGTTGGAGACACGGGCCCTCCCCTACTGCCCTCCCACTCTCATTGATGTCTCTGACAGTATCAGGGAACCCTTCCCGCACACCAACATGTACTGCTTGATACCTGCTTGATCCACTAGGTTGTTTTGGAGTGGCCCACATATCCACCACAGCCCGGTTGGTCCGGCACTCCTTGGAGGAAATGGACTAGTTTTATCTTGAAGATGTATGATTTCAAGACTTAGCGTCCCCGCGGCCCGGTCCTCGACCAGGCCTGTTTTTTTTTTTTTGTTACACACCCCCAGGAAGCAGCCCGTAGCAGCTGTCTAACTCCCAGGTACCTATTTTACTGCTAGGTAACAGGGGCATCAGGGTGAAAAGAAACTGCCCATTTTGTTTCCGCCTCCACCGGGGATCGAACCCGGAACCTCAGGACTACTTTTCCGAAGCGCTGTCCACCCAGCTGTCAGGCCCCACTCAGGCTGTTAGGTATGATTGTATAGTGAGGACCGAGAAGAGTTAAGAGGATGGTCAGTAGGGTGAATATGGTGAGGAGGATGGTCAGTAGGGTGAATATGGTGAGGAGGATGGTCAGTAGGGTGAATATGGTGAGGAGGATGGGGAAGGTGAGGGTATGGGTAAAGAGAGAAAAAAAGGTAGGTAAGGGTGAGTGAGGAGGGGTCCCATTGTTTACAGGAGCGTGCGGCCCTGCATAACCTGCCGCATGACTAAGGAACCTGGGGCCCACCAGGACGCAATTAACCCATTAAATAAACAGCTAGGGCGACTGATCTTGTGACCACAGCAAAGATTTAGACCTACTCGTGTCTGTGGTGAACCGCCGCTCGTACACCTTAATTGTCACTTAAGTCTCCTCACCATCACCACACTGCATCACAACCCACTCACCACACACATGCAATGCCCATCTCCTTTTATTTTTATATTATATATATGTTATATGTATATATTATATATATACGTGTGCCTGTCGCAGACATAGGGACTGCCAAAAGTCCCCTGCATGGGGAGCCTGTATATATATATATATATATATATATATATATATATATATATATATATATATATATATATATATATATATATATATAGTATATATATATATATATATATATATAGTATATATATATATATATATATATAGTATATATATATATATATATATATAGTATATATATATATATATATATATATATAGTATATATATATATAATATATATTATTATATATAATAATATATATTATTATATATATATATATATATATTACCTTACCAAGTCATATGGTAAGGTCTTATAATCTGCTATTTTGAGAAGCACTGAAAGTGAATACTGGAGACATACACAAACACTCCCCCACCAGAGAGAGAACACACCACGACCCATCACAAGACTAGGAGGACTCACGCCTCAAACTGCTCAACACACAACGTCCTCATCTCCCCTCAACAACTGTCACCTCACGACACAAACTTGAAGATGTATTCACTAACTAAAAATACGATTATTACAATAATAATAATATACTTAAAAATTTAAGAAATAATAAAAAGAAAAAGTTCAATGATGATGTTTCTTTACGGAATGTGTACTCTACAGCCTGTCTCAAACTGTTTTTGGCTGCGACCCAGCATGCGTATGTGAAATATATTACACACAAACTCTGTGAATTATGTTCCTTTATTTTCTACTGACGTGATAAATTCATATTTATACCTATTCAATGCTCATACCGCACCTATTCAATGCTCATACCGTACCTATTCAATGCTCATACCGTACCTATTCAATTCAATTACATAGTACTTGTATTTTTAGGATGAATATAGAACAAATTAAAATAAACATTTTGCATAAAATTCGAGCAAGAAAAATACAGTAAACGACATTTTTAAATCAGCTTTTATTTAATGAGAAGAATGTGTTTGTTTGCTCCTAAGTAGTTTAGTAGTAGTAGTAGTGCCCGAAACGCTTTGCGTAATAGTGGCTTTAGGCATTGTATGTACTAGCTCTATCTATTAATCCAACAAACATTGTAAAATCTCTTGTATGTATGTACCTTACCTAAATAAACATTTATTTATTATTATTTATTTATTCCAATTTCGAAGACAAAAACAATGCTACACTCATATCTGGTGCAGTGTTGAGCTAGTTTTGTTTTAATTACAATTATTACTTAACCTATACCTATAGGTTAATAATTGTAATTATGAAGCAATAAGATGCTTATCTTAACATACTAAGAAGGTTAGGTAAGGTCGATGTTTTCTATGAAGCTTTTCAAGGTAAACTAAAATATTCACAATAAATTACTGTCACATATGCACGTATTTAATAAGTCAATATTGACTATACGAAAGTGCGAGAACGGGTTACATAGAACGTCGCATTTTGACATATACTCTAACGGCAAAAATCCTCGTACTATAATAGAAAATGGTAGCGGCTCGCGGAATTGACATACTTTCCTGTTTAAGGTCCACTGGTAGGTAAGGCACTGTAGTACGACAGGTTCTTGACGTTGGGAAATCTAAGATCTGGCTGCTGCAACCTCGCGTTCATGAATGACTATCCGTGTCTTAAGGTCGCGTCCATGACGATCAACCAGGCTGTGACTCATACGTCAGGCTGCGAGCAGCCGCATCTAACAGCCAGGTTGATCAGTCCAGCAACCAGGAGGCCTGGTCGACGACCGGGCCGCGGGGACGCTAAGCCCCGGAAGCGCCTCAAGGTAACCTCAAGGTAAGGTAGCCATGATCAGGGAAGGTTGAGAAGCGCAGGTACGCCTGGGTGACCACCACCACCTTCACTAGGCCGGGCTGGTGGTACCCGGAGCCCTAACAAAGTTGTCACACTGCCAACACCGTTAAAGTCAATTCTTAATGCGGGTGTCTCTCTCCCATAACCTTAGCATCTTGTATAACTATCCCCCTAACTACCTACCTTGTGGCTATATGATCTACCACCTACTGCCACCTGCCAGATCTGCCACCTGGATATATGTGGCTATTAGATCTGCCCGTAAACGCTGCGCGTACTAGTGGCTTTACAAGATTGTAAATACTATGCTATGTATTCTCTCTAACCCAATGTACCTTCTTGTATATAAATAAATAAATAAATATGGAGCCGGAGCATTATTTCCAACGTTAGCCTAAAGAGTCCTCATAATTATATCAGCATTAACCTAACGCGTCCTTATGCCTACATTAGACTAAGGAGCATTTATAATTATATCAATGTTAGGTAAATGAGGCCCCTATAATTTTGTTCCATCTAGGTTAACCAAAACAGTAAGAATGGAGAAGCTGGCTGGCTGGCTGCAAGAACCAGCAGTCACGTATACACCGGCTGTTAGAGTAATCGTCCATGTTTTTTAATATAATATTTTGGTGGCTAAAACCACGCATAAACAAGTCCCACCTCCATTGTCTAGAATCCCAACTGACAGAAAAAATAAACAAGAGTTACATCAAGCAGATAAAATAATCCGAGTGTGAATCTGACTGAAGCCTTCCTTCTCAAGGCTGCAAGAATGTCTGCCAGACGAAATGCCGGACCTGGTGTATGTGATGTATACATTGAATAAATAAACGCTTACACGGTACGAAAAATGCGTGACATACAAAAACTGGGATATTATTTTACACGCACGCAAAAAAGTTGGTAAATATGTAGTAAATATGTCTCTCCCAATGAATAGGCTATACGACCTAAGACAATTGTTACCACTGCGGCATTGCTATGCCTTAAGTAACTCATCCCAAAACTTATTAACCAAAATAAGAGATGATAATGTGTTTAATATATGGTATCCACAAGGTGAATGACGTCACCATGACGCTGTAATTTTATTCAGGATCAAGTTTTAGATTCTACTTTACCCCGTGACACATTTAGCAAGCACATTAACCCTAAAGTTGTTCTTTCGTACCTTCGAGGGATAACTGATATACAACACTGTATTTATGATATATACACGAGATCACATCCTGGTATGTAGGTAGTTGTGTATGACTGTTAGGGGTTTATGGTATGGCAAGATAGGTAACTTTTCAAGTAAATATGACCCAAAGTATGTCAGTAGGGCAGGGAATGTTCACGGTCAATCTGGCACCACTGTGCCATCGTTTTACCTGGTTGATGGGGTTCTGGGAGTTCTTCTACTGCCCAAGCCCGGCCCGAGGCCAGGCTTGACTTGTGAGAGTTTGGTCCACCAGGCTGTTGCTTGGAGCGGCCCGCAGGCCCACATATACCTGGTTGATGGGGTTCTGGGAGTTCTTCTACTGCCCAAGCCCGGCCCGAGGCCAGGCTTGACTTGGAGTTTACCAAAGCCACCATAGTGCAAAATCCTGGTGCTATAAGAGTTAAAGACACAAATGTACGCTTTCTCAGACAAATGAACGTCGGCTACAATGGGTTAGGTGGGCTGCAGGTTTGTACGTTTCTAGTTAGGCAAAAATCACCCGAGTTGTCGCTTGTCAATTCATGAAACCGAATTAATGTTGAACAGTAAAAAAAAGTTTCAAGACAGTTTTGGCTGGTCTAAGATGGTAACTATATTTTTTCTTCTTTATTAAATAATATACAATATTAAGATCATATTTAGATCAATTTACACGGGAAAATACTAAATTTATAAATAGTTTATATAAACCAATCCAATGTAATCTCACTAACCCATTGTACCTTCTTGCAAATCAATTGTTATTAATTCTCCATAAACCAATTTTTCATATCGCATAGCACGAGCCGTAAACCCCAAATGTTATACTTGATCCTGCCTAGCAAGTACTTCAATATTTTGTTGACCAGACCACACACTAGAAGGTGAAGGGACGACGACGTTTCGGTCCGTCCTGGATCACACTTAAGTCGATTCTCAAGTCATACTTCAGCCACGTTATTGTGATTCATCGCCTTCAATATTTTGTTACCATACCAGGCAGGTATAGTGCTCGTGTCGCCTTGAAGACTTTCTTTTCCGCTAAATTGCTTTTCGATCCAACTATTCTCCCGTTTCACAAATTTTTTATTAATTTAAAAATCAAAAGAATGCAAATAATCCCACATTATAAATAACATTTTCTTATAAATTTGTAGCATATTTTATTGAGATAGTGCATATTTACGTAAAATATTATGTAGTTTAATACATGGTACTATATGCCATTTATCAGATAGCTCTAATTATTGATAAGCATTACGCAGATTAATCTATCAATCGTTAAAGCTGGGAAAGCCAAATTAGCCTAATATTATATAAAGCCTAATTAATATATTATATATTTGTTTATTTATATATAATATATATAAATATACAAATATATGGTATATTTTTGGTATATACTGAAGAAGCGTTTTGTATATTGTTCGGTATATTTGTTCTATAATTTGTATATTTGTTCTATTTTGTATATACTGTACTGTACTGTAGAAGCGAATGTAGTTACGAATAGAAGACACAAGTTACGTCCTGGTGCAATTCTGCTCAAACCTTCCTACGACTTTGTTACAACTATTTCAAGCCTGTAAACTGAATTGACCTTAATCACCCATTCCTCCAGTTACTATCACGAGATCACTACTATGACCCTGAAGGAGTACTTTCTTGCATCACTGGTTCTTTTTGGATTTGTTAGTTACCACGTACTGGCAAACTGTCAGGGCCCCTGATAACTGGGTGGACAGCGCTTAGGATTCGTAGTCCTGAGGTTCCGGGTTCGATCCCCGGTGGTTATCTTGAGGTTATTTGAGATGATTTCGGGGCTTTAGTGTCCCCGCGGCCCGGTCCTCGACCAGGCCTCCACCCCCAGGAAGTAGCCCATGACAGCTGATTAACAAGCGTGGAGTAGTGGTAGTGGAGACAAATGGGCAAAATGTTACTTTCACCTTGATGCCCCTGTTACCTAGCAGTAAATAGGTACCTGGGAGTTATTCAGCTGCTTCCTAGGGGTGGAGGCCTGGTCGAGGACCGGGCCGCGGGGTCACTAAGCCTCGAAATCATCTCAAGATACCCCTCTGAGTAGTCTATACGCTGTGACCGTGTTCACTGTCAACAGTATTCAGATCATTCACAGGGCTTGCAAAATTTTGTTTTACAATTTCCCAATCTCCAAGATATTTTTCCAATTAAATTTCAAATCAGAGAGTTCCTTAGATTATTTCAAAGTCGACTTAAATCTGCAATCCAGCTTGGCGAATTCATGCAACATGCCACACCAAAACTCAACCTAGCCATACCAAACCCAACATAGCCTATGTGGTTAGCATATGTTAGCCTAAAAAATAAATTAGAAAACGAGCTATGCGTGAAAAGTTTGCTTAAGACCTGACCGTATCCTGGTTGAAGAAAGCCTGAAGTACTGAGAACGATGTTGTGAAACGCCAAGATGTGAATAGTCTATTTGTAGACGACATTTCGACAGTTAAAGGCTTTGTCCACTCTTAGCAGATTCAAACTGGACAAAAAATGGGAGGTGGGAGCGAGGGCAGGGAGGGGAAGGAGAGGTTTAGATCAAGGAGGGGAAGGTGGGGGTGAGATGACACACAGGAAGGTCTGGTGAGATCAGGGAAGGAAGGGGAAGGTATTTTAATAGCAACAACCCACATGGTGGCGAAGACTGACAACCATCTGCAACAGTGGTTGCCTACCATTAATGGAAGGACACATGACGTTAAATATAAGTATCCAAAACGTCACAAAGCTACGACATCGGAATGTTCTGTTATACATACCGTACTTACTTGACCCTCGTAATAATTCAATTCCACCTGCACCTAGTATTATAATGCTAAAAAATGTCAGTCAAAAATTCAAGACATGATCGATTTCGATATTTTCTTATAGCCTTTTAAGAAATAGGAACCCCACTAAACTATTGTTGGCAAAGTATGTTGACCAGACCACACACTAGAAGGTGAAGGGACGACGACGTTTCGGTCCGTCTTGGACCATTCTCAAGTCGATTGAGAATGCCACGTTATTGTGACCCATCGCCTGCATATTGTTGGCAACAGTGATCCTCCTGTCTGGGGGGTAATCTCGTCCAGTTTGTGAGGTGGTGACCCCGTGGTGGTCTGCGACCTCACACCCCTCACACGGACCTCTCAAACTCACTCTTAACCTTTCAATTAACCTCCATCCCTCCCTCTCTCTCTATCGTTCCATGGCTGGTGACATTCTTGTGTGTCGTCTCATTTGCTTTTATGACCGTGTCTATTTTTGTTGCTTTTACTAAAAGGTTTATGACTTCTGGCTGT
Source organism: Procambarus clarkii (assembly GCF_040958095.1). Lineage (NCBI taxonomy): Eukaryota > Metazoa > Arthropoda > Malacostraca > Decapoda > Cambaridae > Procambarus > Procambarus clarkii. The sequence goes on from NC_091221.1 coordinate 11,535,610, forward strand.
TACTCTTTTTATCCTAACACAGGCAGGTAGACATGAACAGAGACCAGTTCCGACATCTATTTTGGGCATACCAGAATCTACAGTATTTCAAATTTTGGTGTAGAAAATACTAAAAAAAAAAATTAAACCTGCATCTACCATTCAACGGAAACTAGATGACAAACGATAACTCATTGGTGACACAGATAAGGGGAAAACAGCTTAAACTGGCACACGACTCAAACGTAATCAGATCTTTTAATCTGATTATGTTTGTATCTTGTGCTTGGACGGTGGAAGGTAGAATACCTTGACATTAAACACGGGTCGACCGCATACGATCCAGGATGATGTTTACAATCAAACATTCTTCAAAAAACAAAACTGCCTTTCCCTCTCTCTCTCTCTCTGCGCCTCTTTCCGTCACTCAGATCCTCTCGAAGAAAATACATTTCGTTCAACCAGGGAATATCTACAAGGCAATATCAACCAGGGAATATCTACAAGGCAATATCAACCAGGGAATATCTACAAGGCAATATCAACCAGGGAATATCTACAAGGCAGTATCAACCAGGGAATATCTACAAGGCAATATCAACCAGGGAATATCTACAAGGCAGTATCAACCAGGGAATATCTACAAGGCAATATCAACCAGGGAATATCTACAAGGCAATATCAACCAGGGAATATCTACAAGGCAGTATCAACCAGGGAATATCTACAAGGCAATATCAACCAGGGAATATCTACAAGGCAGTATCAACCAGGGAATATCTACAAGGCAATATCAACCAGGGAATATCTACAAGGCAATATCAACCAGGGAATATCTACAAGGCAATATCAACCAGGGAATATCTACAAGGCAGTATCAACCAGGGAATATCTACAAGGCAGTATCAACCAGGGAATATCTACAAGGCAATATCAACCAGGGAATATCTACAAGGCAATATCAACCAGGGAATATCTACAAGGCAATATCAACCAGGGAATATCTACAAGGCAATATCAACCAGGGAATATCTACAAGGCAATATCAACCAGGGAATATCTACAAGGCAATATCAACCAGGGAATATCTACAAGGCAATATCAACCAGGGAATATCTACAAGGCAACCATCTACAAGGCTGATGAACGAGAGAATATGGCTTAACTCCCATGCTACTAAACACTAATATATCCAAGGCAGCCATAAATAATGTCAGGGATACATAACAATAACGTACTAACACTCAACAATGAATACATACAATACCAACAAGACTGCTGGGCACATCCTCTGGCGTGAGGGCAAGTGTGAAGAATGTTTGGCAAAGTTCCACCAACTCAGCACCAACACAAACATTAAGAAAACGGTCACAGGTACAATGAATCACATTTAAATGCAGCCTAACATTTCAACAAAAACTTGGTGTGTTAAATGTTTCCTTCGCAACATAAAGCAACATTTATTCACCACAATACTAACTACTTAAGGCCTACTTAAAAGCTTACGTTTGAATGACAATATGCATTTAAATATTCTTGGATTTAGAGTTTAGGCTTCACTTTGGTTTGCCGCGTTTGAAATGCTCCCTCAAGTTAAATAATAAAAAAGTTTAAAATGCCCCTCGAGTTTGCAAGCTTAAAACGCCTAACGCAGAACGTAATGCAGTCGACTTACAATAAATTTAAACAGTTCGATTAGCGGACAGAACGACACACGAGGGCACGCACCCTTACACCAGATGCCTCTCTTCACCAAAATGTAGGGCTAATGAGTTTCTGGGAGTTAGGCAACTGTTGTGGGTTGCATTGTGAAGGTTAGTAGCTGGCCTAGGGAACCCTCGATAACCCCAACAGGAACACAAAGACATCACATTAGCGTGATGCATCAATGAGAAAATCAGTAGGAGCTATGAGGAGGATTTGAACCGGCTCTGGTACTTCCATGCGCACGTCTTGACCACTACGCGACATGGTCAAAAGCATTGCAACCTGGGATTCAACAGAATCCTCTTTGGTTCGCGAGGCTTACAGTGAAGTCTAACCAGGGTTTCACACAATGCCCCCCATGCACTCCGGCTTGTAGTCTAGGAACTCTACCTCCTAGTAGACTACAAGCCAGATTGCATGGGGGGCATTGGGTGAACCCTAGTTAAGCTTCAGGAATTCAAGAGGATTCAGTTGAATCCCAGGTTACAATGCTTTTAACCATGTCGTGGAGTACCCAGAGCATAAGTTCGAATCCTCCTCATGGTTCCTATTGAATTATTGCATTTACCAAATTTCAAAATAAACTATTTTAATTAGCAGTTTCAATATATAATATTGTATTTACCAGTTTCAATATATACTATTGTCTTTACCAGTTTCAATATATAATATTGCCTTTACCAGTTTCAATATATAATATTGCCTTTACCAGTTACAATATATAATAATACCTAATTTCAATTTAGCCATTTTACAGTTTTCAATAGACATGTGCGGGACAATTTCATATACACAGTCTTCACTGCGGTTATGCTCTTCATATATCAAGAAAGTTCTACGTTTACCAATCTAAATATATCCTTTTATTACAAACCCATTCCACGTGCCCTTGCGCGTCCTCTGAAGTATTGCTCTGTCTGCTGCCTTCGCTATCTTCAATGTATCTGAAGACTCCAATTTAAATATATTCCACGAGTTAGGGGGATAATGTTCACAAAGAGATACGAGGATCTGATCCACTCACAAGAGGCCAGGAGACCACCGAGTAGGTATGTCTGGTTAAACCCTGCATATAAAAAAACTAGGCTACATTGCCTCAACGAACACGAATTTAACGGATAGTGTGCGTGGCCGGGAGGTCAGCAAGGAGAAGCAAACCTCAGCCAACAACTCTTGTTGCGTGCTGGACACTAGAGTGCTACTGTTGCACTCTTGTGATTGTGCTACTGTTCTCTGTGGTTATCATAGTGATGGACGCTACGTGTAATCTTGACAGTTTTATATCAAACGCATCTTCAGGCTATGTGCATCAAGATTGCGACCGGTCCCAAACACACCTCCCGTCAATTTTAACGCACTGGGTAGTAAAAAAATGTAGTTTCTCAACTATATATTATAATTTGGTGCATAGTTAGGCCTAGGCTGGATGCGATTCGAAAAATAGAAAGTGAGCGAAGCACTTTGTGAAAGTTCCAACGTTTTACTAGTCATAAGTATGTTAGTTTCATTCATAACCGCAATGTTTATAAGAATAGGCTGCTTATATTTAGTGTAGGCCTAAAGGGACTCTTTCTACTCAGGCATCCAATATTATTCGTCACCTTATCTTGCTCTCGTTACGCCCGATTTAGAGTTTTGTGTTAAATTTTGGTCACAATAGTAGAGAGAAAGAACAATAAATTTGAACATGTACAGAAAAGGATGACAACATTAATCCCAGGAATTGATACTGAAAAAACTGCAAAATGAAGCCCTCAGAAGCTTCAGCCTGTTTACTAGTGTAAACAAAACAGCAAAACATTGAGAAAAGATGTACAGGTTCGTAAGTATTTGCATAACTGCTCGACTAATCCCGGTCCAGATTACACAGCAAGACAATAATACGCGAGATCACTAGAGTTTCAGGTGAAGGTTAAACATTATATACCTATATGAGCTGCCGCGTAAGGGCCAATAGGCCTTTTGCAGTTTTCTCTAACGATCTAACTAACTTTCATCTTGCCCTATTTCTTCCCGTAAATTTACACGTTAGCCTAGGCTAATCACATCAGCATGCATAAAGCAACAATTCGCGCTAACTGATCTACTTCAGGTAAGAAGCCCTACGGGTCTCGCCTTGCGCCGCAGACAGCCTCCGTGTGGCCTCGCAATGCACGAGTTGCTTGTGCATCGGCTGCAATTTGGCGCCAGAACGGTCTATTTATACCTGACTTTTCCCGCCTCGTCGTGACGTCACCGGCAATGTGCACCCTTACCTTTGGTGATACAGTTCTCGGGCAGGTGAGAACTGTATCACCAGTTCTACTGGTGATACAGAGAACTAGAGAACTACGTCCTAAAAGTCTCAGGGTGTATCTGCTCGTTTATAAAAGTTGATATGTTATACTAGTAATGGAAGTGTTCCACGTTCAAGAGCCAAACTTATCAGTGTGAAGCAACAAAATAATTCTTTACCTTGACTTGAACGAGGATTTGCAGAATGCACGAATGCCGTTATTCTCCCTCCCTACAATCATAACTATAACTATTCTTGTCCACAATTTGTTTCAGTTTTCCAAACCACAAATAAATTAATAGGCCTGTACATTCCACATCACAGTAAAGCTCATTCCAAAATAAGCCTCCCTTCCAACATTCACAAAACATCTACCTCATACCAATCGTTTCAAATATTTCCCCCATCACAAACTATTTCTCCTGACATTGACACAAACGCTACAATCTTCACTGTAGCACAGTGGTCCACCTACTCGGCCCTCAATCTACGGAACCGGGTTCAATCCTTGGGGAGCAATGAAATGGTAAGCCCAAGTTGTGTTTTTAGACCAAGCTAATGTTTTAGATTCAGCTACTTGGAACAAAAGTTCCCAGTAGCACGGGCTATGGTGAGCCCGTAGTGGACTTGCCTGGCACAGGAGCGGGGCTGTAACTGTGGGCAGGTGTAGATTAACTGATCGATGAAGATTAAGCCACCCAAGAGGTGGCACGGGCATGAATAGCCCGTAAGCAGTAGATTTTGTTTTGGAGTCGATGTATACTGTGTGCTGAGGTCGCATTCAAATCGCCAGTTATATACATGCATAGTGATACATACAAGTGTGGTAATATGCACAGCAGGCAGCATGCAACAGGTGTAGGGTTTGTGTAGGTGTTGTGAGTGTAGGGAGACACAGCAGATGTCTCTAAACAACTGTGGATTATTTAGGTAACCCAAAAGGCATATTCAGTTAAAACAGTATGTAGAGGTTGACAACTATTTAACCTTCTGTCATCAAATATAGGCAATATTGCCAGAACAAAGTGCCTGAGCAGTCAGGTTGGCATGGCTATGTGGGAGCCACAGCTGTTCACATATAAATAAATATACATACATACACAATTATATTATATATATATATATATATATATATATATATATATATATATATATATATATATATATATATATATATATATATATATATAATCATTAGGCAATTTATTACATTAATAGCAGTTTTGGTGGCTAAATGTTCGTTCTTTTTACTTTACTGCTGGTCACGTGTCCATTCCCGGTCTAGTGAGCAGGGGGGCTTTGCAGCACCGGCAAGCTCTGAACTGAGCCAGGTTGAGCCATTTGAAGTTAGGCTACGTCCAAGTCCTCAAATATAGATCTAAGCTAAATATTCGGTATAATGTGTTCCAGAATAACACATCCAGGACTAAACATTCAAAGATATTTACAGCTAACATGTCCGGGTCCGAAACATTTATTTGGTTTCCAGCGGTAGGGGTGGATGGCCGGCCTTCCAGACACCCAGCAAGTGGACGGCCTCACCCCCCTTCTCCTGCATTTCCCGCTTCACTCCTGCCACCACCTATTTCTTTCCTTACTTGACAACTGCTCCTTTAACTAAATGCCATAAATATCTCTTGCATTAGTATACGGATAGCAAATTAGTCTGATGAAGACTGGCAAAACCTGGACTTTTCACCTTGATCTTGTTAAGATTATCAGGCTTCAATACTATCAACCTAATGAAAAATATGAGAAATACGCGGATAGTAACAAGTGGTACAAATGCTGGAAAAGTAGTGTGGGTATGAAGTGGGTGGAAATAAGAAGAGCGGTAACGCTGTCACAAGGCGGCTCATGTGTCTGGTGCTTGCATAAGACAACCTCCCGCCCACTGCCTCAGCAGCCACCTGTCTCTCTCCCTCCCTCCCAGCTTGCCTCACACACACACACACACACACACACACACACACACACACACACACACACACACACACACACACACACACACACACACACACACACACCCCTCCGCACTTCCTTCCTCGCCAAGACATTCAGCCACATATTGATGTTGACCAGACCACACGCTAGAAGGTGAAGGGACGACGACGTTTCGGTCCGTCCTGGACCATTCTCAATTCGATTTGAGAATGGTCCAGGACGGACCGAAACGTCGTCGTCCCTTCACCTTCTAGTGTGTGGTCTGGTCAACATACTTTAGCCACGTTATTGTGACTCATCGCCTTCAACCACATATTGTCGTGGAAACTGGCGCTGTAGTGACAGAGAATGTGATATAGAAGGAATAACAGGAGAATAGGTGTTTGAGGAAACTGCAAGACTATCACATTGTTGGATGGAAAGATTAAGCACCGTTCCTTCACTGTTGGCCCCTGTTCCCCCAGCAGTAATTGCGATCATATTCTGGGCAGCGGAAGGGGGGGAAGCTCTTAACCTGGAAATAAATCAACTCCTGTATCCTCTAAAATGTAAAAAAAAAAAAAAAAAAATCTGGGAGGAAGACGAAGTGAGGAGAGGCAAAGGCATTGAGAACACGAGGTGCACGTCTATGCTTGCACGTCTATGCTTGCTACGCTACCACATTCAGCCTCTATTGATATTATGTGACTAATATGGCACCATCTTGCGTCTGCACGGCTTAACCTCCACTGGAGGAGTCACGTCTACAAGGTACAATCTCAGTTCCGCTCTTCACAGTTTCGACAATTGGTAAGCTGAAGAAGCCTGACAAGTGTCGCACTAAACTACTTGCTCACCACAGAGCAAAATGATTTATAGGATTTTGAGGACGTTATTTAATAGTATATGCCAAATGTTCATCTAAAGTTAATCTTTCTACTTTCTTTCCTATGTGATGTGTTAGGTGTAGGGAAACCTGCTACAATCTCTCTGGAAAATGAACCCAGAATCAATAGGTTGTAAGCCAAATGCATTACTGTATACATTGTACATATACATATTATATATATATATATATATATATATATATATATATATATATATATATATATATATATATATATATATATATATATATATATACCTAGAAGGGGTACCACCTCTGGTGCAAGTGTAGGGACCCATAGCCTCGGAGAAGAAAATAAAGAGTACTCAGAGAAGACCTTGTGGATCCTCACTGAACACTGATATTTTTTTCTCCTACCACCCCTATTCTTTTGGTATGTGTGTATATTTATCTAACTTTATTTGAAAATGTCATTACACAAAAAAAGTTACAATATTGATTACATGCAGGGTGCAAGGCTGCTTGTCACAAGTTGTACAGCTCTTCCAGCTCCTCAGATGGCGGGCAGGAACCATGGATGCAGTGAGCATTTCCTCTCTGGATTGCCACACTAAGGCGCTGAAAAAGAAAACTGGCAGCTCTAGGGTCTCTAGTTGTTTCGATTAGCTTAGACCCCAACTCCTTCAAAAAGCTAGCAGCACTTTTACCCCAGGCACCAAGTGTCTCTGAGGCAATGGGGACAAAATTGTAGTGGTGCTCAAGGTCTCTGTATTTACGTGACTTGGCCGCTTCCCGGTGATTGGCAGCTCATCCTGCTTGTGTAGCACTGAATTCAACATAGGTATTGGCTAAAGTTGAAACGCATGTGTAGTCCCACACCAACTGTCTACCATTCTTCCAGGGGTTCACCGTGATTCCGTCTGGGCGACCGACAGGCTCATCAGGATTGCGGGACATTAGGTAACGGGGCTCTCTCTCTGCTGGACAACCGGCTATGGTAAGGCTTCTCTTAATAATGTCATTGACCTCGCCGTGTCTTGCATGCCATCCTCCTGTCCTTTGGCAGAGAAGGCCATGCCGTCCGTATCTGTCGGCCTCTGCCTCGCCGCAAATACACCTGTATTCGGTGTGGATTGGGGCAGCGAGGCGGAGAGCCACGGCAATTCGGAAGGCCTGCGATGTGAGACGGGTGCCGGTTGCATATATATGTATATATATATTGCATGTATATATATATATATATGTTTTATTTAAACTTTGTTACAAAAAGGGAGTTACATATAGGGTACAAAGATGATTATCATAAGTTTGTCAACACCTTTCTGGCAATTATTTTTTATTTTTATATTTATTTTCAGAGGCACAGGTGTTGAAAATACAGTACTGTACCTATAATAGTTTTTTAATATGAATGCACCAATGTACTAAGTATATACAGTATAGGAAACCATTAAAAATTGTATTATTTGCTGTTAAGTGTCCTTAGCTGATAAATCATGCCAAGACTTCATAGATAATGGGGTTTAATCCACATCAATTATATATTCTCCTGTTAATGGGGGATTAAGAGCTGGAAATTTCTATGGCTGGATAATTCAAGATTCCAGAAAATGCGAATCTGGGTAAATTGGGCTCAACTACACTCAATATGGTCCTTAAACTGAGGGATGAAATGGCACACAAAGGATACATTACATACAATACTGTAACTATAAATATGTTTTGATAGAAGCCAGTATTATGACATCATAAACCACGAACAAAACTACTATACAGTACTGTATTTCCAAATCAATGAAAATGTCAAAGTATGCTAACACAGGTTAGAGGTTCCCAAGGAATGAGCCGCCGAACACGAGATGTCCGGATACAGTGGAAGGGTCACATACAGAAACTACAGAAGACAACTGATACACCCTACCACCATGTACAGTACAGTAATAATTAAATCATAATTCCTTTGTCACAACTGTATACAGTATTTATAAAGTTCATGTTAGACTTATATCGAGGTGTCCCCCAGGGTCAAATTACTGACCCTTTCCAGGATGCAGCCCCACAACAAGTTGACTAACTCCTGGGTACCTATTTACTGCTAGGGGGAGAGGGGGCAGTAGGTGATAGGAAATGCATCCAACCCTTTCAGTCCCGCCTGGGATTCGAACCAGGAATTCTAGACTGTAGGCCGACGACAAACCTGACAGTTTTACTGGGACCCTTTGCCGATAATAAATCATAATGCTTATCACATAGGCAGAAATTGGCCAAAGTGGACAAAGAGAAATGAAAAACAAAGTTCAAGAAAGCTCCATAGTCCCTGAAAGACTGTACTGTACATGGAAAGTATTGGGGAAAATGGGATGGCAGTCCATTCAAAATAATAATGGTTCAAAAAATAGGAACCATGAGTCCAGACTGCCGAATTTCAAAAGAAATTTGAAATATATGCCGGCATTCAAAGTGTCAAGTCAATGCATATATGGCATTCTAAAGTTAATGTACGAAATACCACGTAAAAAATAAAGAGAACACCATAAGCTTGACTATCTCCTCTCCTGGGGAGTTCTAATAATCAATACCGGACAATAGATTGTTGTGGTTAAGGATCACTAACACTACACACAAAATTCACTTGAATAATATACCTCTGCATATCCTAAGGATTGTGGATATACAGTAACGGATACAAGCCAAAGGAAAGCTGTACTGCATGGATATATTCCTGTTGAGTGCTGTGGTATTAGATATACACCTATATACTCCTGGGGGACTATGCCATTTGAAACACATTCCCTGAACAGGTGCTGTGCTATTTGGATACATGCCAATGGAGTACAGTGCTACAGGTATTTGGATGCATGCCCATGGAGTACTGTGTTATTTGGATGCATGCCCGTGGAGTACTGTGCTATTTGGATGCATGCCCATGAAGTACCGTATTTACTATTTGTGTCTGCAGAATCGAGCTATTAGCTCTTAGATCCCACCTTTTATAACCAATCAATTTTTCCTCTATTATATCTACTGCATATATTTCTTTCTGAGACACACACACATACACACATACTCAATGTCAGAATAGTCAGTAAATGGAATGCAGTACGAAGTGATGTGGTGGAGGCTGACAACATACACAGTTTCAAATGTAAATATGATGGAGCTCGAGATGCTTAGGAATCTGTACACCAGTAGATTGACAGTTGAGTGGCAGGACCAAACAGCCAAAGCTCAACCCCCACAAGCACAACTAGAGTACATCCCCAGGAAGCAGCCCGTAGCAACTGTAACTCCAAGGTACCTATTTACTGCTAGGTGAACAGGGGCATCAGAGTGAAAGAAACTACCCATTGTCTCTGCCTCTGCTGGGAATCGAACATTAGGACTACGACCCCCGAGCGCTGTCGTCCCTGCCACAAGGCCCCCCTGTGTTAGCGGTCCCAGTAATACAGTCCGGTTCATTTTCAACTCACAATCAGGAATTTCGGGTTCAAATTCATGGGCAGGACAGAAATAATTGGGTGCGTTTCATGTTCACCTAGCAGTAAATAAGTATCCAGGAGTTAGTCAACTTGCCGTGATGTTGCATTCTGGGAAAGATCGGTAATTCGACCTTGGGGCAGACCTCGATATAAGCTAACATGTACAGTACAGTATATATACATTGGCTGCCAGTCCCCCGACACAATAAAATATTAATTATTATGCCCATGGAGTACTTTGCTATTTGGATGCAACCCTCTGGAGTGTTGTGATATTTGGGTATACATGCCCATGGATGCCATGTTATTTGAATACAATATAACTTAGGATAGTATAAATGGAATTGTATGAGCAGCAGCCTGTTTACCTCTCAATGATTCTGAGGATCAATGTTCCCACAGCCCGGTCTCTGACCAGGCCTCTCTGGTGGCCTGGTCAACCAGGCTACCTTACCTTGTGGTTACCTTGAGGTGCTTCCGGGGCTTAGCGTCCCCGCGGCCCGGTCGTCGACCAGGCCTCCTGGGCCTGGTCGAGCTTAAGAAGAAACACACTTATGAAGTCAGATATTTGTGACCATTTCTGTTAATCACACAAATGTTATTCACATAAATATTACTCAATACAGGCATTATTAATGCATGCATTGTACATAATGTCACATGGAAATTAGATCAACAAAATGTGTTCTGTATGTAGACATTTTCATTACATTGCCCTACCTTCCTTCAAAAATTATGCTAAACATTGATTAAATGTGTGTGGCCATATTTATGCAACTGTAAAAATAAAATCTATAATTACAATATGATCATTGTTGGTGCTAGAACCACCAATGGAATAAAATTGAATTTAACACAGGTACTTCGTACATATCTAGTTTTCCAATTGCTAAAACTGTGAATATTGCTAGATTTGGCTGGGTTTGGTAATGCTAGATTAGGTTGGGTTAGGTTTGACTTGATACTTTGTTGCACTGAAAACTACCTACCTAAAGGGACATAACTGGCCAAACACTTCACAATGTCCAAGAGAGAACTTCATAAACACCTCCAAAGGATACCTGATCAACCAGGCTATGATTCATACGTCAGGCTGCGAGCAGCCGCGTCCAACAGCCTAGTTGGCCAATTCATCAACGAAGGAGGCCTGGCCCAGGACAGGGCCTTGGGGACACTCAGCCACGAAATCATCTCAAGGTAACCTCAAAGTCAAGGTCTAGCTTAATCGAACAATATATGGTAAAAAAAAAAAAAGTGATATGAAACACCTGTACAGCACTGTATATGATTTGTCCATAATCCACCATATGTCACAAATTAAAGATGCCATTATTTTCTTTTTAACCCTTGTTAATAACTATTAACCTTGTAATAACTAAAAGTTCTTATTATAATTATAAACCCCATATCCATCCTGTGCGAGGTAGTGGACCCCATCCATACCCATCTTGTGGGTGGTAATGGACCCCATGCCTTCAGATGATGAGTGAAGTTTTAAAATCATATTTTATTTAATTTTATTATTTTACAAATCATATTTTACAAATCATATTTTATCAATCATATTTTATCAATCATATTTTATCAATCATATTTTATCAATCATATTTTATCAATCATATTTTATCAATCATATTTTATCAATCATATTTTATCAATCACATTTTATCAATCACATTTACTGCACTCAGCATGCAATAAAATACTTTTGTAGCAACTTCTTGACAGAACTACAAGGCCTCAGACCTGCCAATAGTATATGTTAAGACATACTACATTTATACTACAGTCGACAACAAACATTCATTCATGTTAAAAATTATTTACCTACAGTATAGGCATAGATGGATTTTATGTATTTCTATTTTTCAAACCATTCTAAAGTTAGGATTCCCAGGTATACAACACCTTTTATAAAACAGCGGCACAAAGTCTTAATTCGACACAAATCCACCCTCGTCCATCCTGGTTCAAACAGTTAAGTCAAGTGTCTTGGGCATGAGAACTGTGCTCAGGTGGCTGGATTTTTTTTTTTTTGGGGGGGGGGGGTGAGAGAGACCATCTTAGATTTGATTTTGCTTAGCTTAGAAATATTCCTAGTATCAGCTGGTTAGAAAATACAATTCCTGAGTTTGTACCTTACATGACAATGTCCTTCCCTAACTATCATCATGTACATTACCTCCACCAGCAACTAGGCAAAAGTCACATTTTGGATTTTAGCTGAACTGTCCCGCTTTATAATAAGATACTGCCAAATTCAGCTATTTCTTGAGATTAATACAAATTCCACACATATATTTACAAATATGTAGAACGAGAAGCAGCGAGTAAACGGCAGTGATAAGAGCAAATGAGTGCAACATGTAGTTAGTATACATATATAAGAGTGACGAGGGAGCCGTAGAGTAGAGTATAGTATACTCACCAGTGGTGAAGGAGGCCCAGCATGCCAAGACTGTGATGTAGGGCCGAGCCATGACGAGTGCCACTAGTCATGGCACCATGAGCGCCACACCCGACCAGGGACACACCACAGTTACTGCTCCTGCTCCTGCTGGCCTCCACACCATCACCACTCCACACACCCACAACACACACACTTAATAACAATTATCTTTCACTATCTCAACATGGACTTAGCGGCCGTCTTAGGCAATTACAGCAGCCGAGGAGTGGATGAAGGAGGAGGAGGTTGAGGCTACCATGAGCAAGCGGACACTATAGACCGGGACGGCCGGCGCGGCCAGACTGAGCCCAGGGGCCGAGGAGCCGCCTCGACACTCCCACACACACCCAACTATTCCAACCATATTTCACCCTCCTGTTGCCTCATTGTGAGCTGGAGGGTGCCTGCAGGTGCTGCCGTGTGAGGTGATGAGGGGTGAGGGTGTTGTGGGGCGAGGCATGGACGGTGTGGAGTGGTATTAGTGGAGAGAAGTGGCATTTAGTGGTGGTGGTGGGCGAGTCCATGGGCCAGACAGGGAAGGCTGCCGTCGCCGCCAGCTGCCTGCCTCGCCAGACGGCTCACCTCACTCTCTCGCGCTCCATCTACTTCATACACGCTCCACACCCTTTATACACGTTCCACACACCTCATAGATGCTCCACACCCTTTATACACGTTCCACACACCTCATACATGCTCCACACCCTTTATACACGTTCCACACACCTCATAGATGCTCCACACCCTTTATACACGTTCCACACACCTCATACATGCTCCACACCCTTTATACACGTTCCACACTCCTCATACATGCTCCACACCCCTTCATACACGTTCCACACACCTCATATATGCTCCACACCCTTTATACACGTTCCACACACCTCATACATGCTCCACACCCTTTATATACGTTCCACACACCTCATACATGCTCCACACCCTTTATACACGTTCCACACTCCTCATACATGCTCCACACCCCTTCATACACGTTCCACACACCTCATATATGCTCCACACCCTTTATACACGTTCCACACACCTCATACATGCTCCACACCCTTTATACACGTTCCACACTCCTCATACATGCTCCACACCCCTTCATACACGTTCCACACACCTCATATATGCTCCACACCCTTTATACACGTTCCACACACCTCATACATGCTCCACACCCCTTCATACACGTTCCACACACCTCATACATGCTCCACACCCTTTATACACGTTCCACACACCTCATACATGCTCCACACCCTTTATACACGTTCCACACACCTCATACATGCTCCACACCCTTTATACACGTTCCACACTCCTCATACATGCTCCACACCCCTTCATACACGTTCCACACACCTCATATATGCTCCACACCCTTTATACACGTTCCACACACCTCATACATGCTCCACACCCCTTCATACACGCTCCACACCCTTTATACATGTTCCACACACCTCATACATGCCCCACACCCTTTATACACGTTCCACACACCTCATACATGCTCCACACCCTT